>NC_068436.1:15340658-15420658 GCF_023373465.1 Oncorhynchus keta
TGTGTGATGCAGTTTTTATAGAAGTGGGGGTGTTGTTTTGCGAGTGTGTTGGTCTATTCTTTATAGGAGAGTGTGTGTGCGAGCGTGTGCTTGTGTGTGTTCGCAAGATTGGTGTGTGATGGGTGAGCTGCCGTGTTCCGTTTCAAAAGACAGCAAAGGAGAGCAGAGATAAAGTTTATTTCTACCCCTGAACATGAGTGGGACAACGAGTGAGGAAAGATGTCGAGAGAAAGGGAGCGAGAGAGAGAGCGATCGGAGTGAGACCATCATAATCAGTCCTCCCTGATGCTGGAAAAGAATGAATGAAGAGCATCATTTGTCTCCCTCTCTTTTTTCACTCTCCCTCTTCGTCTCTTCTTATTTTCTTTGATCCTGTGTTAGATTCCAGCTCCCTGGAGCTTCATTACATTTTAAGCTTGTAGTCGTGAAGATTTAGAAAAATATGCTAAGGAATGGATTTCCGTGGCTATTTACCAGACGGCTCGTTTTGGACCAGGTAATGACTACATGCGTTAGTGTGTGTTCCAAATAGCACCCTATTCAGTGCACTACTTTTGATAGTGCTCTGGTCAAAAGTAGTGCACTATATCGGGAACAGGGTGCCTTTTGGGACGCAAACAAGTGCATAGGGATATTATAATGGTCAACCTCAAGCTGTTTTTCTGAGAAACCCCCTAATCCAGCTCTTATTAGTGACTGCTGTGCACAGTGCAGACATTTGAGCGTGCTGTGTTCTCCGAGCCTTATTGGTCCCGGTCAAAAATAGTGCACTAGGGAAAAATGTATCCACAGGTCTTTGGCCTTGTGTCGGGTTCTGTGTAGCAGGGTGCTGTGTTAGGAGCCCACAGGGCTCTGGGCTGTAGGTGTGTGTGTGTGTGTGTGTGTGTGTGTGTGTGTGTGTGTGTGTGTGTGTGTGTGTGTGTGTGTGTGTGTGTGTGTGTGTGTGTGTGTGTGTGTTTTCAGGAAAAGGCTCTGGAGAGAAATAATGGCTCAAAGGTCAGCAGACAGGATGTGCCCTTTTTTATCAGATACAGGGGGACTGCTCAGGGCGAAGAGTGGGACAAGATGAAGGAGAGCGAGTGTGATGGGGAGAGAATGATAGAGAGAGTTATAGGGGAGAGAGAGAGGGTGGTAGGGGAGAGAGGGTGGTAGGGGAGAGAGAGAGAGGGTGGTAGGGGGAGAGAGAGAGAGAGGGTGGTAGGGGAGAGAGAGAGAGGGTGGTAGGGGAGAGAGAGGAGGGTGGTAGGGGAGAGAGAGAGGGTGGTAGGGGGAGAGAGAGGGTGGTAGGGGGAGAGAGAGAGAGAGAGAGAGAGAGAGAGAGAGAGAGAGAGAGAGAGAGAGAGAGAGAGAGAGAGAGAGAGAGAGAGAGAGAGAGAGAGAGAGAGAGAGAGAGAGAGAGAGAGAGAGAGAGAGAGAGAGAGAGAATGCACTCAAATTGGGTGGGAGGGAGGGATAACAAAATGCAAGACTTGAACAAAAGTTGAACCCAAATCGATATCTCATTACATCTAAACTAGGAACCGTATACAGGGTCAGCAAGGCTGGCTAAGAGCTGTCCTGAGCTTGTCCCATCGTCCTTCGGCACTCTATAGTAGGAATGGCAGCTCTGGGGGCATTCTCTCCTCTCACTCTTTCTCTGTATTTGTCTCTTCCTGTCCACACACACTTATCCACCTGGGGATATCATAGGACATTTGACCCTGTCATTAAAACCCTGCCGTGTGACAGGGGACCAGTGCTGATGACAGATGAGGAACTCCTGCCTCCATGACGACAGGGTCCAATCGTGTGAGGGGTTACTGATACAGTATGTGCCCTGTGTAATGTCCATTAACATTTTAACACTATTGTCTTAAAAACCCTCTACTAAGCTATATGGAATTGTTTTAAGAAGGTAATATCAAGGATCTGGATAAGAGAGTCTGGTAAATGACTAAAATGTTTATTATTTAATAGTTCAATACGCATATATGGATATGCAGATTTAAGAGAATAATACAGATCGTTAAATGCTCACATGCAGTCAACATGACAAGTAGGAGATATTGAAAACTTTTGCTTAATTGAACTATGCGATGAACAGATGTCTTAGTAGAACTATGAGATGAACAGATGTCTTAGTAGAACTATGAGATGAACAGATGTCTTAGTAGATCTATGAGATGAACAGATCTCTTAGTAGAACTATGAGATGAACAGATGTCTTAGTAGATCTATGAGATGAACAGATGTCTTAGTAGATCTATGAGATGAACAGATGTCTTAGTAGAACTATGAGATGAACAGATGTCTTAGTAGATCTATGAGATGAACAGATGTCTTAGTAGATCTATGAGATGAACAGATGTCTTAGTAGAACTATGAGATGAACAGATGTCTTAGTAGAACTATGAGATGAACAGATGTCTTAGTAGAACTATGAGATGAACAGATGTCTTAGTAGATCTATGAGATGAACAGATGTCTTAGTAGAACTATGAGATGAACAGATGTCTTAGTAGAACTATGAGATGAACAGATGTCTTAGTAGAACTATGAGATGAACAGATGTCTTAGTAGAACTATGAGATGAACAGATGTCTTAGTAGAACTATGAGATGAACAGATGTCTTAGTAGAACTATGAGATGAACAGATGTCTTAGTAGAACTATGAGATGAACAGATGTCTTAGTAGAACTATGAGATGAACAGATGTCTTAGTAGAACTATGAGATGAACAGATGTCTTAGTAGAACTAGGAGATGAACAGATGTCTTAGTAGAACTATGAGATGAACAGATGTCTTAGTAGATCTATGAGATGAACAGATGTCTTAGTAGAACTATGAGATGAACAGATGTCTTAGTAGAACTATGAGATGAACAGATGTCTTAGTAGATCTATGAGATGAACAGATGAGTAGAACTATGAGATGATGTCTTAGTAGATCTAGGAGATGAACAGATGTCTTAGTAGAACTATGAGATGAACAGATGTCTTAGTAGAACTATGAGATGAACAGATGTCTTAGTAGAACTATGAGATGAACAGATGTCTTAGTAGAACTATGAGATGAACAGATGTCTTAGTAGATCTATGAGATGAACAGATGTCTTAGTAGAACTATGAGATGAACAGATGTCTTAGTAGATCTATGAGATGAACAGATGTCTTAGTAGATCTATGAGATGAACAGATGTCTTAGTAGAACTAGGAGATGAACAGATGTATTTTCTCTGTACTTTTCTCTGACATGTTCCAGTATGTTTGTAATTGAGAGCATTGAGACTAAATGCTAAACTAAAGGCTCAGAAGAAAAGGTTCAGCGTTTAACACAAAGGCCGTGAGGCAGACAAGTAGAGTCCCAATACCACAGGATCTGAGACAGTGAAAAAGACACACACACACTGTTAGCCTCATTATCTACATAAGAATAGAGTTGTTAATTAATTGTGGATGAATTATCGAGGGGGTTGGCCTTTGTTTTTGTCTTAACTCTGTGTGTGTGTGTGTGTGTGTGTGTGTGTGTGTGTGTGTGTGTGTGTGTGTGTGTGTGTGTGTGTGTGTGTGTGTGTGTGTGTGTGTGTGTGTGTGTGGTAGAGCATATCGTGGCGTGGTGAGCTCGGTGCCCACCTGCTCTAATGTAACAAAGAGAGTGAGTGTCTGTAAGGCAAACAGTGTGGAAGTGTGTGTCATGCAGACGGGTGTGAGAGAGAAAGGGAAGAGGTGCATGTCAGTGTGTGTGCACATCAAGCCTGCAGCACCTGGGTGTCCAAAGCAGTGTGTGTGCACATCAAGCCTGCAGCACCTGGGTGTCCAAAGCAGTGTGTGTGCACATCAAGCCTGCAGCACCTGGGTGTCCTCAGCAGTGTGTGTGCACATCAAGCCTGCAGCACCTGGGTGTCCTCAGCAGTGTGTGTGCACATCAAGCCTGCAGCACCTGGGTGTCCTCAGCAGTGTGTGTGCACATCAAGCCTGCAGCACCTGGGTGTCCTCAGCAGTGTGTGTGCACATCAAGCCTGCAGCACCTGGGTGTCCTCAGCAGTGTGTGTGCACATCAAGCCTGCAGCACCTGGCTGTCCTCAGCAGTGTGTGTGCACATCAAGCCTGCAGCACCTGGGTGTCCTCAGCAGTGTGTGTGCACATCAAGCCTGCAGCACTTGGTGTCCTCAGCAGTGTGTGTGCACATCAAGCCTGCAGCACCTGGGTGTCCTCAGCAGTGTGTGTGCGTCCATGAGCTTGCTTGGTCGGAAACCCCTTTGACTGAGGATGTTCTCTGTATAAATGGAGTAGAAAGTCTAGGCCTGGTCTTGTTTTAGAACAATGGTGTTTTTAAAGGGGCAATGTTGAAATAATAACACAGTCGATCCCCGCCCCTGTTTCGGTAAAAGCTGAGGGATGCGGCTGGAGAAATGTAACCACTCTCAAATAGTGTTTGTTTACGTTTACTTTGTTTTACAAACTAAAGTCTCATGTAAGTGGTCAGCTGCTCAGTTCTGGGTCCATACGTGTTAAGATGAAGAGATGCTAGAACTAAGAGTGGGACCAGAACGAGGAGATCTTTGCAAGTTACTGGCAAGTCTGTGGGCCAAATGTCCCCTCCCCTTCGGAGATTTAAACGATAACACCTGCAAAATGTGTCCAAATAACAAGTGAGGAACAACCCAAACACCGGAACAGATGCTGCTCGGTATCTCCCTCTCCCCGTTCTGTCATGATACATCTACCACAGATATATTGGTAGTCTGTCCACGAGAGAATAGAGTAAAACAAGCTTATATTTTGGGTTATGATGGGGTACAACAGCTGAACTAAGCTCATGAGGCTTTTAGAAGTTATATTCTTCCAGAATCAATGGGTATATATCATTCATTTAATGGATGTAGTAACTCTCCCTTTTTGAATTGGAGAGGCTTGCTTTACAGCAAGGCAGAGGTTGAGTTTGCTGTTGGGTGGGTTCGCAATCCTTATTTTCTAATGTGTCTTTCCAGCATTTCACCTGTTTCTGTCCTTCCAAAGGCCACAGCAAAGGTTGTTGATATATTGCAGCATACTCCGGTGTGCTTTGAATACATTTTTGATTTTGTAGCAATGTAGGCAGGGCAGTCAGAGTGCGGCTTGAACCGGCAACTCTGAGGGTCAAGCACACTACCACCTGTGCCATAAAGGTCGACCTCTTGACAGGAGCGTAATGCACTCACCTATAGGGCGCCAGCAGTATCAGTAAATGTCCATTCGGATTTCAATACTAATGCTAATTAGCTGTAAGATGACTTGCTACTGCTGAATGCTATCATCATGCTAATGATTGGCTGTTAACTGACTTGATGTATGCTACTAAACTAGCATGCTAACGCCTGACTGCTGTCTTTGTTCTCTGTCCACAGAGCAGTTTCCTGGGCAGCGCTACCTTCTCCATTAGCGACCTGCTGAGGTCAAAGGACGATCAGCTGACCCTCAATCTAAGGTGATTGAACATTGCTCTCTCCTCTTTCTCAACTCTACCTCTCTCCTCTTTCTCAACTCTACCTCTCTCCTCTTTCTCAACTCTACCTCTCTCCTCTTTCTCAGCTCTACCTCTCTCCTCTTTCTCAACTCTCCTCTTTCTCAACTCGACCTCTCTCCTCTTTCTCAACTCGACCTCTCTCCTCTTTCTCAACTCGACCTCTTTCTCAACTCTACCTCTCTCCTCTTTCTCAACTCTACCTCTTTCCTCTTTCTCAACTCTACCTCTCTCCTCTTTCTCAACTCTCCTCTTTCTCAACTCGACCTCTCTCCTCTTTCTCAACTCGACCTCTTTCTCAACTCTACCTCTCTCCTCTTTCTCAACTCTACATCTTTCCTCTTTCTCAACTCTACATCTTTCCTCTTTCTCAACTCTACCTCTCTCCTCTTTCTCAACTCTCCTCTTTCTCAACTCTCCTCTTTTTCAACTCGACCTCTCTCCTCTTTCTCAACTCGACCTCTCTCCTCTTTCTCAGCTCTACCTCTCTCTTCTTTCTCAACTCGACCTCTCTCCTCTTTCTCAACTCGACCTCTCTCCTCTTTCTCAACTCGACCTCTCTCCTCTTTCTCAACTCGACCTCTCTCCTCTTTCTCAACTCGACCTCTCTCCTCTTTCTCAACTCTACCTCTCTCCTCTTTCTCAACTCTACCTCTCTCCTCTTTCTCAGCTCTACCTCTCTCCTCTTTCTCAACTCTCCTCTTTCTCAACTCTACCTCTCTCCTCTTTCTCAACTCGACCTCTCTCCTCTTTCTCAACTCGACCTCTCTCCTCTTTCTCAACTCGACCTCTCTCCTCTTTCTCAACTCGACCTCTCTCCTCTTTCTCAACTCGACCTCTCTCCTCTTTCTCAACTCGACCTCTCTCCTCTTTCTCAACTCTACCTCTCTCCTCTTTCTCAACTCTACCTCTCTCCTCTTTCTCAACTCTACCTCTCTCCTCTTTCTCAACTCTACCTCTCTCCTCTTTCTCAGCTCTACCTCTCTCCTCTTTCTCAGCTCTACCTCTTTCCTCTTTCTCAACTCTACCTCTCTCCTCTTTCTCAACTCTACCTCTTTCTCAACTCTACCTCTTTCTCAACTCTACCTCTTTCTCAACTCTACCTCTTTCTCAACTCGACCTCTTTCTCAACTCTACCTCTCAACTCTTTCTCAGCTCTACCTCTCTCCACTTTTTCAACTCTATACCTCTCTCCTCTTTCTCAACTCTACCTCTCTCCTCTTTCTCAACTCTACCTCTCTCCTCTTTCTCAACTCTACCTCTCTCCTCTTTCTCAACTCTACCTCTCTCCTCTTTCTCAGCTCTACCTCTCTCCTCTTTCTCAACTCTCCTCTTTCTCAACTCTACCTCTCTCCTCTTTCTCAACTCTACCTCTCTCCTCTTTCTCAACTCGACCTCTCTCCTCTTTCTCAACTCGACCTCTCTCCTCTTTCTCAACTCGACCTCTCTCCTCTTTCTCAACTCGACCTCTCTCCTCTTTCTCAACTCTACCTCTCTCCTCTTTCTCAACTCTACCTCTCTCCTCTTTCTCAACTCGACCTCTTTCCTCTTTCTCAACTCTACCTCTCTCCTCTTTCTCAACTCTACCTCTCTCCTCTTTCTCAACTCTCCTCTTTCTCAACTCGACCTCTCTCCTCTTTCTCAACTCAACCTCTCTCCTCTTTCTCAGCTCGACCTCTCTCCTCTTTCTCAGCTCTACCTCTCTCCTCTTTCTCAGCTCTACCTCTCTCCTCTTTCTCAGCTCTACCTCTCTCCTCTTTCTCAGCTCTACCTCTCTCCTCTTTCTCAGCTCTACCTCTCTCCTCTTTCTCAGCTCTACCTCTCTCCTCTTTCTCAGCTCTACCTCTCTCCTCTTTCTCAACTCTACCTCTTTCCTCTTTCTCAACTCTACCCCTCTCCTCTTTCTCAACTCTACCTCTCTCCTCTTTCTCAACTCTACCTCTTTCTCAACTCTACCTCTTTCTCAACTCTACCTCTTTCTCAACTCTACCTCTTTCTCAACTCTACCTCTCTCCTCTTTCTCAACTCTACCTTTTTCTCAACTCTACCTCTCTCCTCTTTCTCAATTCTACCTCTTTCCTCTCTCAACTCTACCTCTCTCCTCTTTCTCAACTCTACCTCTCTCCTCTTTCTCAATTCTACCTCTCTCCTCTTTCTCAACTCCTTTCTCTTTCTTTCTTTATTCATTTATTTCTCAACTCTCAGACCCTGAATGCCTTTGCACCACTCTTAATGGTTTTCTTTGATCGGTAATTGATGGTTGAAGGCCAGTGCTGGCCTCTTTGCGCTCTTGTTTTTTTCCCTCCTAACCGTTGGAGGTTAAAGTCAAATATTTTAGAATAGATGTGGGTAGCTTTATTTTCTATACATGGACTTAAAGTAAGACTAACTCTTCAATAGAACTTGTTTTTATCTCTTGATCTTACCTTTTAACTGATCTTGTCTGTTTCCTTGTCCTGACGTTTGGAGGCTGCTGTTATTCTTTTTCTATCCACAGGCTTTAAAGTAAGACTAACTCTTCAGTTGTTGGACCTTCAAACGCCTGTATTTTTCTGTATAGTGTTATAATCCAAGGGCCTTAGCAACCATGGTATTGGAATGATGCAAGTAGTTGTCTGCCCTATTTGCCAGACAACCCAGGGCTAGACAATGCACAGTTTTGTTAGCTGGTCAATTACATGGTATCAGAGGGCAGGGCAAGTTATCTGGCTGTGTGTGGGGGTGGATCTAGAATTTCTGGCCTGGTGGAGGGAAACGGAAAGAAGTTTGCATTTAGAATGTGGAAGTGTGTGTAGAGGTGTGGTAGGGCAAAGAGATTGAGAGAGCGATTAAAAGAGACTGACGGAGAGACAGACAGAGAATAAATAGTCAGAGACAAAGGATAAAGAAAGAGAGAGTGAGAGAGAACACCTGGAGGATGATGGGAGGTCAGAGAGGTAGTTCCCATGGGAATAAAGACACCTGTTAGAGCACAGAACACCCCCATACCAAACATGCATGTGTGTGTGGGGAAAAAGCTGGTGAGAAAAGAAAGTCAACAGTCTAGCTACTGAGATGCAATTATAAGCCTGGCTTGGCTGCTACTGCAGCTACTGTTGCTGCTCCTGCTGCTGCTGCTGCTGCTGCTACTGCTGCTACTTCAGCATAATCAGACAGACTGTGGGTGTTTCACTGAAAATGGGTTTATTTCTCAGTCTCTTTGGCTCCTCTGTCTGCCCTTTTTCACTCTCTCTTTTTCTCTTCTGTCATTCTTTTGCCTCGCTCCGTTATTCTTTCTCATTTCCTGAAGGTGAGCACGGGTCCCTGGCCATAATTGTCACTGGTATGATTGACAGCGCTACTCGCTGCCACGAGGGAGGGAGATTGTGCAGCTGGCGTGTGTGTGTGTGTACATGTCTGTGTGTCTGTCTTTCTATACATCTGTCTTTCTGTGCAACAAGATCTCACAGTTTGGCTAATTTGACTTCAGATTCCGACGTTTGACAATGTTTGTCCAAACGTCATATTTCGAAGTTGCTTCAAATGTCAAATGTTGACGTGTTTTGAACAGTCTGAGTTGCTCCGCTGCTATCGGCAGGGCCTTGCGGCTGGTTAAGTTTAGGCATTAATTCCAAATGGTTAAGTTAAGAGGTTAATAGTTCAGGTTTGGGATAGGGTTAAAACAAAAACAACTCCATGGTTAAGTTTAGGCATTAATTCCAAATGGTTAAGTTAAGAGGTTAATAGTTCAGGTTTGGGATAGGGTTAAAACAAAAACAACTCCATGGTTAAGTTTAGGCATTAATTCCGAATTGTTAAGGTTTGGGATAGCCCACCAGCCACAACCACCGTTCACAACGCCCAAGCAGACTTGATGGTAATAGTGTTCACTGTTGCCCCTAGTGCCCGGTTTTGAAGGCATCTCCCGACGTCCTGGGTACCTGGAGTGATGTCTAATTTTGAAGTGGATCTTGAATGACCTGGCTGGTGTGTGTGTGTGTGAGCTTGTGTGTGAGCTTGTGTCTGAGCGCGTCTGCAAACAAACACCAGCCAAGGCCCAATGATTGATCCGTTTGATGATGCTGATTCTGATGAAAGGAGGGACGTCATAGTGGTGCTTTTTACAAGCTAAAAGGGTACTCTGTGGCAATGTGTTCCCGTAAAGTGGAGGGAGAACATTGACTGTGTTGTCTTAGTGTTTGGCCCACGGAGTTGCAAGCACACACACATACACACACACACACGCCCTGCGGAGTGTCATTTTCCAATTGCACTGAACGAGGGATGAAAGAACACACACAACCTAGGAAAGTTCCTTTAATCCCCAACAGAAAGAGAGACTGGGCAACAACTGGGGGCTTATCTACACTACCCTGTAAATTGAATTTGAGTCTGTTGCGGTGGTGGAGGCCTATCGGTGTATGGGTTGGAGGTTTTGGGATGTTCTTTGTGGCGATTTTACCTCTCAAGCTTAAAACTCTCTCAAATTACAACTTTTGAAAGAGTTTAGAAATATCAGTGTTACTTTCTTCATCCCCGGGTTGATCTCACAATGGTCGACTTTAGGAGGAAGTCATTTTATTTGGTCAACAGTTACGCCCTTGAGGATGTGGTGGTAATGTTGGTGGTCAAGGCAGAATGGCCCACAGCTGAAAGTCTATTCTGTACAGTGGAATACAAGGCTGCTACTGTAGTCCTCTGGAGACCTAATGCCTTGTTATACCAGTCAGGTGGTATTATGTTGTTGTCTGATAGGATGGCCCAGATTCTTGTTTCCTCATGTCTCCCTATGGAAATTTACTCTTGCGCAAGCATACTCTCATTTGCATCTCTCACACTCTCTCTCGTTCTCACGCTATCTCATGCGCTCTCTCTCTCGCGCTCTCTCTCCAATATTCTGTTTGGTTTGGTAGCTCATCCACTGAGGAGGGATTTTCAAAGGCGAAAGCAGCCATGAGTCTTTGTGATCCATCCTCTGTTGTTGGGTTCAAGCCAGTGATTCAGATTTTCTCCTACTCTCCAAGCCGCTCAAAGACAACAGCGCTGGTTTCGACTATGAGAACAGAGAACAGCAGGCATATGTATTCTACAGCTTGTTAAGAGGAGTCTACAGTTTGCTGTATGGAGGGTTATTGTCAAGCAGTAGCTCAGTTCGCTAACTACCTTTCTCTACTGAGAGAAACTGGACAAATTTTCTTTCAGAAGACAGAACAGTTGTTCTCCCCTCAGAGCTGTTTGAAACCAGCTCGACATTGACGTAGTTCTCGTCTTAATAAGGTCTGGATTTACACGGGGTCCTTAAGCAAATATATATGTGAAATTGGTATTTGATGTTTGACCGGGGGAGTTTGTTTTTCCCTTCCACTTCTATGAAGTTCACCACCTAAGGGACATGTTTTTAGAGACAGGAGAAGTCTACGCTATTGAATTTGAACTTCAGGCTCTCAAATCCTAAGGCTTCTTATTTCACACTCATTACTTCTTCATTTCATCTCTCGCTCTCTACCTCTCTTTCTCTCTCTCAGCCTCAGCAAATGGAAGGTTTTTAATGTCAGGCTTGTTGGAATGTTTGTCACAAGTTGTTTGTTTGGCCCCCAGTCAGAACTGGGAGCGCATCCAGGTTGGATTTGAGTCACTTTTCTGGAGCTTTTTGACAGTGTCAGGTCCACTGACTGTGAAGGTCATTAACAGAGTGCCTTGTGAGGACCTGTCTCCTCCCTGTCTCCTCCCTGTCTCCTCCCTGTCCCCTCCCTGTCTCCTCCCTGTCTCCTCCCTGTCTCCTCCCTGTCTCCTCCCTGTCCCCTCCCTGTCTCCTCCCTGTCTCCTGCCTGTCTCCTGCCTGTCTCCTCCCTGTCTCCTCCCTGTCCCCTCCCTGTCCCCTCCCTGTCTCCTCCCTGTCTCCTCCCTGTCTCCTCCCTGTCTCCTCCCTGTCCCCTCCCTGTCCCCTCCCTGTCTCCTGCCTGTCTCCTGCCTGTCTCCTCCCTGTCTCCTCCCTGTCCCCTCCCTGTCTCCTCCCTGTCTCCTGCCTGTCTCCTCCCTGTCCCCTCCCTGTCCCCTCCCTGTCCCCTCCCTGTCTCCTCCCTGTCTTCTCCCTGTCTCCTCCCTGTCTCCTCCCTGTCTCCTCCCTGTCTCCTGCCTGTCTCCTGCCTGTCTCCTGCCTGTCTCCTCCCTGTCTCCACAAACCACTGACGTGATGGCGAGAGCAACTCACAATACAGCGTGCTGAGTGCACAAGCACAACAATAATTTAAAGGGATGAGCTGGATGACCTGTGGGTTTTGACCACGGTAAATACAGTGGGGACACTCTCTCACTTTGGATTTATCCCTTTAAAGGGATGAGCTGGATGACCTGTGGGTTTTGACCACGGTAAATACAGTGGGGACACTCTCTCACTTTGGATTTATCCCTTTAAAGGGATGAGCTGGATGACCTGTGGGTTTTGACCACGGTAAATACAGTGGGGACACTCTCTCACTTTGGATTTATCCCTTTAAAGGGATGGGTTGGTTGATTTAGTGTCCTAGCCAGGGCGAACACAGCAAAAACTCCTTAGTTCTGGACTGAATGGATTTGCTTTGTTCTAGCTGTGGTGGACATGAGAAAGCCATATACTTCTGTTTGACGAGAAATGCAGTCTACAGCTTTGAGTGAAATGAAAACAACTTTCCATTCAAACGGTCGAGTTCGACTCGACCAGGTTCTATAGAAGCCATATTTCACCCATTCTTTAAAAGCATAGCAGTGAATCGAAACCTTGATGAATTCTGTTTTCCTAAAGGAGTAGAAAGGAGTAGATGGCTTGTAAAGAAAGTCAAACTGATTCAATGATTAACGGAGTCACACGATACCGGAAGTACTTGTGGACCAAATGGAGGTCAAAAGTCGTCACAAAATACATTCTCGTTGACATTCTCGTCTTTTGTGATGACTAACTTGAGCTCAGTGAGGTTTTTATTCGATCCAAACTTTCTAGCACACAGTTTGACGATGTGACTTTGAGTGTGTTTGACTGCCAGTGCATCTGTGTCCCCATTCTTTTCTCACCTAAAGCCTTGCTCTCGGACACCTCAGCCACACCTCCCTCTTGTCCTCGTCTCCACACAACAACAACAGCCTTTTTGACAAGCTCCCCTTTACAAATGATTTGTGTTGTACCTTAACAACACTGCTCCTTCTGTCGCCATTGACAACCCCTGTGACACACACACACACACATTGAAGCACTTATGGCATTTTGATGTATGGTGATTTCTTCCCCCTTCCGAGACCACTTAATCGGTTGTTAGTGCCAGGCTGGAAAGCGGAAGTCGTATGACCTTTGACCCATAACACGTTGTAGCATTGTCCTTAATCACTTCCTGTCTGTATGTTACCATAGGGTCAGGCTGCTGTGTATGATGGTGATAGTTCAATCACCGTCATTACTCTTCAGGTGCTTCCAGGAACCGTGCTTTGGTCTAAACGGCTGTTTAGATTAGATGAAGTTCGATATCAGACTTCTCCTGGCTCGGCTCATGTGTTCAGTTGACTGCTATAGTTTATGTATGCTGTCCATAGCAGTGTTTGGTTGGATCTTCTCTTTTTAAGTTGTCTCTAAAGAGGCGATTTGTAATGCACTTCCTGTGTTCATAGTTTGTAGAACTTTGGTCATAGATATTGTTTTTTTCAAAAGCGAGAACCAGGTTGAAAATGGCCACGGTCAGCTTCCTGTAAAGACCTGATGTAGGCTAGTCAAATCGAGATGGGGACTCAAATAGCAACGCAAACAGGATGTAAACAGCAACAAAGACGTTGCAACCCAGGCCCTTTCAATAATGTATCCCTGGTTGTGTACACAGGGGAGAAGTTATCACCGTTTCAGAGAGGAAGCCTGGTGATCACCCTGTCAAAACACACACACTAACAATTCACAGCAGTGTGTTTTGCATAATTTTAAAACTGAAAGCGCTAATATGCTAATAACGTCTCCAACAACCAAAACAAATGTTTCAAATGTTTGAATTCACATTCCAACTTATCAAATAGACAACAGGAAGCTACCTCAAATCCTGCCAGACCATTCGGTTTGTCCATTAGCTGTCAGGACACTAGTCCTGTACAAAAAGCACTGTTTGTTAATGTAACTCTCAATGCAACACTGTAAACTCTGTGCAGACAGAAGTCTCTGACATGTTTAACATGGCTGTCACTCTCACCCTCTCTCTCTCTCTCGCTCTATTCTCTCTCTCTTCTCTCTCTTTCTCTCTATTCTCTCTCTCTCTATTCTCTCTCTCTCTATTCTCTCTCTCTCTCTCTCTCTATTCTCTCTCTCTCTCTATTCTCTCTCTCTCTCTATCTCTCTCTCTCTCTCTCTATTCTCTCTCTCTCTCTCTATTCTCTCTCTATTCTCTCTATTCTCTCTCTATTCTCTCTATTCTCTCTCTCTCTCTCTATTCTCTCTCTCTATTATCTATTCTTTCTATTCTCTCTTTTCTCTCTCCCTATTCTCTCTCTATTCTCTACTCTCTCTCTCTCTCTCTCTCTCTCTCTCTCTCTCTCTCTCTCTCTCTCTCTCTCTCTCTCTCTCTCTCTATTCTCTCTAAAAGAAGAGGGGATGGCACCCTGTGACCCAGTTTAGCGTTTTTAGATTTGATGATGATGGGAAATGATAGTGTGTGTTCAGAGATGAAGCTCTAGAGTGAGGCTACATTATCACAGGCCAATGCCTCCCTCCATGTCTTGACTGCCTGTCTTATTCATACAATCCTATTGGATAACACCCACCAGTCTATTCCACCATTAATAACACCACTATCATCTCACCAGTTCACTGTCCCAGCACAATTCACTATCATCTCACCAGTTCACTGTCTCAGCACCATTCACTATCATCTCACCAGTTCATTGACCCAGCACCATTCACTATCATCTCACCAGTTCATTGACCCAGCACCATTCACTATCATCTCACCAGTTCACTGTCACAGCACCATTCACTATCATCTCACCAGTTCACTGTCTCAGCACCATTCACTATCATCTCACCAGTTCATTGACCCAGCACCATTCACTATCATCTCACCAGTTCATTGACCCAGCACCATTCACTATCATCTCACCAGTTCACTGTCCCAGCACCATTCACTATCATCTCACCAGTTCACTGTCTCAGCATCATTCACTATCATCTCACCAGTTCACTGTCCCAGCATCATTCACTATCATCTCACCAGTTCACTGTCCCAGCATCATTCACTATCATCTCACCAGTTCACTGTCCCAGCACCATTCACTATCATCTCACCAGTTCACTGTCCCTGCACTATTCACCGTCATCTGTCACATTGACCAAGCTTACCTCCAGATGCCCTTGCTTTACTATCCACCCTCTGACCGGAAGCTGGTTTATCTGAGCAGGGTAGAAGGCTGAAGATGAACTGATCTGCTGAAATACAGCTCCAGGCATAAAAGCCAACGTTGTTGCCGGTGATGTCTGGTGAGGACCTGCCTTACAACAGACCTACAAGCCCTCAGTCCAGCCTCTCTCAGCCTATTGCAGACAGTCTGAGCACTGATGGAGGGATTGTGTGTTCCTAGTGTAACTCGGGCAGTTGTTGTTGCCATCCTGTACCTGTCCCGCAGGTGTGATGTTCGGATGTACCGATACTGTGCAGGTGTTGTTACACGTGGTCTGTCACTGCGAGGACGATCGGCTGTCCATCCTGTCTCTCTGTAGCAGTAGATTAGGCGTCTCACAGTACGGACATAGCAATGTATTGCCTTGGCCACATTTGCAGTCCTCATGCCTCCTTGCAGCATGCCTAAGGCACGTTCACGCAGATGAGCAGGGACACTAGTTATCTTTCTTTTGGTGTTTTTCAGTCAGTAGAAAGGCCTCATTAGTGTCCTAAGATTTCAGAACTGTGACCTTAAGTGCCTACTGTCTGTAAGCTGTTAGTGTCTTAACGACCTTTCCACAGGTGCATGTTCATTAATTGTTTATGGTTCGTTGAACAAGCATGGGAAATGGTGTTTAACCTGTTGCGACGAGCAATCCCGTATCCGGGAGCGTAATTATAGCCTCATGCTCATTACCATAACGCAACGTTAACTATTCATGAAAATCGCAAATGAAATGAAATAAATATATTGGCTCACAAGCGTAGCCTTTTGTTAACAACACTGTCATCTCAGATTTTCAAAAAATGCTTTTCAACCATAGCTACACAAGCATTTGTGTAAGAGTATTGTTAGCTAGCATAGCATTAAGCCTAGCATTCAGCAGGCAACATTTTCACAAAAACAAGAAAAGCATTCAAATAAAATAATTTACCTTTGAAGAACTTCGGATGTTTTCAATGAGGAGACTCTCAGTTAGATAGCAAATGTTCAGTTTTTCCAAAAAGATTATTTGTGTAGGAGAAATCGCTCCGTTTTGTTCATCACGCTTGGCTAAGAAAAAAAACAGAAAATTCAGTCATTACAACGCAAACTTTTTTCCAAATTAACTCCATAATATCGACAGAAACATGGCAAACGTTGTTTAGAATCAATCCTCAAGGTGTTTTTCACATATCTATTCGATGATAAATCACTCGTTGCAGTTTGGTTTAGTTTCGACGGAGGACACCGAGCGGACACCTGGTAAATGTAGTCTCTTATGGTCAATTTTCCAATGATATGCCTACAAATACGTCACAATGCTGCAAACACCTTGGGGAAACGACAGAAAGTGTAGGCTCATTCCTTGCGCATTCACAGCCATATAAGGAGACATTGGAACACAGCTCATTCAAAATCTGGCTCACTTCCTGTGTGAAATTTCATCTTGGTTTCTCCTGTAGCATTAGTTCTGTGGCACTCAAAGACAATATCTTTGCAGTTTTGGAAACGTCAGAGTGTTTTCTTTCCAAAGCTGTCAATTATATGCATAGTCGAGCATCTTTTCGTGACAAAATATCTTGTTTAAAACGGGAACTTTTTTCATCCAAAAATGAAATACTGCCCCCAGAGGTTCAAGAGGTTAAACCCTTTACAATGAAGATCTGTGGAGTTATTTTGATTTTAACCAATTATCTTTGAAAGACAGGGTCCTTTCTTTTTTGCTGAGTTTATATATATATAGTATACCACTACTATTCAAAAGTTTGGGGTCTCTTAGAAATCTTTTTTTAATAGAATGTGGGTTTGATTACAGGCTCAAAATGGCCAGAAACAAAGAACTTTCTTCTGAAACTCGTCAGTCTATTCTTGTTCAAATCAAATGTTATTTGTCACATACAGATGGTTAGCAGATGTTAATGCGAGTGTAGCGAAATGCTTGTGCTTCTAGTTCCGACAATGCAGTAATAACCACTGAGTAATCTAACAATTTCACAACTACCTTATACACACAAGTGTAAAGGGATGAAGAATATGTACATAAAAATATATGAATGAGTGATGGTACAGAACGACATAGGCAAGATGCAGTAGATGGTATCGAGTACAGCATATACATATGAGTAATGTAGGGTATGTAAACATATAAAAGTGGCATTGTTTAAAGTGGCTAGTGATACATGTATTACATAAAGATGACAAGATGCAGTAGATGGTATAGAGTACAGTATATACATATGAGATGAGTAATGTAGGGTATGTAAACATTATATTAAGTGGCATTGTTTAAAGTGGCTAGTGATACATTTTTACATCAATTTTTCCATTATTAAAGTGGCTGGAGTTGAGTCAGTATGTTGGCAGCAGCCACTCAATGTTAGTGGTGGCTGTTTAACAGTCTGATGGCCTTGAGATAGAAGCTGTTTTTCAGTCTCCCTGTCCCAGCTTTGATGCACCTGTACTGACCTCGCCTTCTGGACGATAGCGGGGTGAACAGGCAGTGGCTCGGGTGGTTGCTGTCCTTGATGATGTTTATGGCCTTCCTGTGACATCGGGTGGTGTAGGTGTCCTGGAGGGCAGGTAGTTTGCCCCCGGTGATGCGTTGTGCAGACCTCACTACCCTCTGGAGAGCCTTACGGTTGTGGGCGGAGCAGTTGCCATACCAGGCGGTGATACAGCCCAACCGGATGCTCTCGATTGTGCATCTGTAAAAGTTTGTGAGTGATTTTGGTGACAAGCCAAATTTCTTCAGCCTCCTGAGGTTGAAGAGGCACTGCTGCGCCTTCTTCACCACTCTGTCTGCGTGGGTGGACCAATTAAATTTGTCCACGATGTGTACGCCGAGGAACTTACTACCCTATCCACTACCGTCCCGTCGATGTGGATAGTTGACGTTGAGTGTGAGGTTATTTTCCTGACGCCACACTCCGAGGGCCCTCACCTCCTCCCTGTAGGCCATCTCGTCGTTGTTGGTAATCAAGCCTACCACTGTGGTGTCATCTGCAAACTTGATGTTTGAGTTGGAGTCGTGCATGGCCACGCAGTTGTGGGTGAACAGGGAGTACAAGAGAGGGCTCAGAACACACCCTTGTGGGGCCCCAGTGTTGAGGATCAGCGGGGTGGAGATGTTGTTACCTACCCTCATCACCTGGGGGCGGCCCGTCAGGAAGTCCCGTACCCAGTTGCACAGGGCGAGGTCGAGACCCAGGGTCTCGAGCTTGATGATGAGTTTGGAGGGTACTATGGTGTTAAATGCTGAGCTGTAGTCGATGAACAGAATTCTCACATAGGTATTGTTCTTCTCCAGATGGGTTAGGGCAGTGTGGTTGCGATTGCGTCGTCTGCAAACCTATTGGGGCGGTAAGCAAATTGGAGTGGGTCTATGTTGTCAGGTAGGGTGGAGGTGATATGGTCCTTGACTAGTCTCTCAAAGCACTTCATGATGACGGAAGTGAGTGCTACGGGGCGGTAGTCGTTTAGCTCAGTTACCTTAGCTTTCTTGGGAACAGGAACAATGGTGGCTCTCTTGAAGCATGTGGGAACAGCAGACTGGGATAGGGATTGATTGAATATGTCCGTAAACACACCAGCCAGCTGGTCTGCGCATGCTCTGGGGACGCGGCTGGGGATGCCGGCTGGGCCTGCAGCCTTGCGAGGGTTAACACATTTAAATGTTTTACTCACGTCAGCTGCAGTGAAGGAGAGTCCACAGGTTTTGGTAGCGGGCCTGTCAGTGGCACTGTATTGTCCTCAAAGCGAGCAAAGAAGTTGTTTAGTCTGTCTGGGAGCAAGACATCCTGGTCCGCGACGGGGCTGGTTTTCTTTTTGTAATCCGTAGTTGACTGTAGACCCTGCCACATACGTCTTGTGTCTGAGCCGTTGAATTGCGACTCTACTTTGTCTCTATACTGACGCTTAGCTTGTTTGATTGCCTTGCGGAGGGAATAGCTACACTGTTTGTATTCGGTCATGTTTCCGGTCACCTTGCCCTGGTTAAAAGCAGTGGTTCGCTCTTTCAATTTCGTGTGAATGCTGCCATCAATCCACGGTTTCTGGTTTGGGAAAGTTTTAATAGTTGCTGTGGGTACGACATTGCCGATGTACTTCCTAATAAACTCGCTCACCGAATCAGCGTATTCGTCAATGTTGTTGTTTGACGCAATGCGGAGCATATCCCAGTCCACGTGATTGAAGCAATTTTGAAGCGTGGAATCAGATTGGTCAGACCAGCGTTGAACAAACCTGAGCGCGGGAACTTCCTGTTTTAGTCTCTGTCTATAGGCTGGGAGCAACAAAATTGAGTCCAAAAGGAGGACGGGGGAGGGCCTTATATGTGTCACAGAAGTTAGATAAACAATTATCCAGGGTTTTACCAGCCCTGGTAGCACAATCGATATGCTGATACAATTTAGGAAGTCTTGTTTTCAGATTAGCCTTGTTAAAATCCCCAGCTACAATGAATGCAGCCTCAGGATATGTGGTTTCCCGTTTACATAGAGTCAAATAAAGTTAGTTCAGGGCCGTCGATGTGTCTGCTTGGGGGGGGAATATATGCGGCTGTGATTATAATCGAAGAGAATTGGTAGATAATGTGGTCACATTTGATTGTGAGGAATTCTAAGTCAGGTGAACAGAAGGAGTTCCTGTGTGTTGTTATGATCACACTACGTCTTGTTAATCATAAGGCATACCCCCCCCCCACCCCTCTTCTTACCAGAAAGATGCTTGTTTCTGTCGGTGCGATGCGTGAAGAAACCAGCTGGCTGTACCGACTCCGATACCATGTCTCGAGTGAGCCATGTTTCCGTGAAGCAAAGAGGACAAGTGTTCTGAGAAATGAAACGGGATGCTGGCCTTCAATGCAGAGTTCCTCTGTCCAGTGTTTGTTATTTTACCCATCTTAATCTTTTCTTTTTATTGGCCAGTCTGAGATATTACTTTTTCTTCGCAACTCTGCCTAGAAGGCCAGCATCCTGGAGTCGCTTCGCCTCTTCACTGTTGATGTTGAGACTGGTGTTTTGCTGGTACTGTTTAATGAAGCTGCCAGTTGAGGACTTGTGATGTGTCTATTTTTCAAACTAGACACTCTAATGTACTTGTGCTCTTGCTCAGTTGTGCACCTGGGCCTCCCACTCGTTTTTCCTATTCTGGTTAGAGCCAGTTTGCGCTGTTCAGTGAAGGGAGTAGTACACAGCGTTTTATGAGATCTTCAGTTTCTTGGCCATTTCTCGCATGGAATAGCCTTCATTTCTCAGAACAAGAATAGACTGACGAGTTTCAGAAGAAAGCTGGCCATTTTCGGGCCATTTTGAGCCTTTAAATCGAACCCACAAATGCTGATGCTCCAGATACTCAACTAGTCTAAAAGAAGGCCAGTTGTATTGCTTCTTTAATCAGAACAACTTTTTTCAGCTGTGCTAACATAATTGCAAAATAGTTTTCTAATGATCAATTAGCCTTTTAAAATGATAAACTTGGATTAGTTAACACAACATGCCATTGGAACACCGGAGTGATCGATGCTGATAAGGGGCCTCTGTACGCCTATGTAGATAACTCTGCCGTTTCCAGCTACAATAGTCATTTACAACATTAGCAATGTCTACACTGTATTTCTGATCAATTTCATTTATTCTTCTTTCAATTATTTTAAATGGACACAAAAAATTTATTTCAAAAACAAGGACATTTATAAGTGAACGGTGAACTTTTGAACGGTAGTGTATATATTCTGACAACCCTTGGAAATACTAAGTGGGAGTCCCCTCTGCTCTCTTTCTGTCTCTCCATCCCTCCATCCCTCTGTCCCCCCTCCCTCTCTTTTTGATTACAATTGTACAATACCACATTAAATATCTTTATTTATTCCTTTCTGGTTAATTGAATCTATTTGTCACCAGTGGATAGTGTGTGTAGTGTTTATAACAGAGGGGATGCACTGTAGGACAGAGTGGTGGAAGGGGTGACTATTGGAAAGGCGTTTATCTGTCGTTTGCACATGGGGACTACTATTTCCACTATGAAGCTGCCTGTGACTTCCTGTGTGTGGAATTGTACAATAAAGTATGTTTAATGCTGCAGGAATGGGTTTGGAAGTCAGAGAGACACACACACACATTTAGATATGCACGCGCATATACACACACACACACACACACACACACACACACACAGCATTACATTTGTTTTGAAATGCACATATGGTCTCCACATTTCTCCCATCATTAGCCAAAATGCACTTCTGTGCTGTTTCACTGTATAATCTAGAAGATTCCCTCAAGGCTAGGAGGCCCATGGATAGAATATGAAAATAATGACCTAGACCAGAGATCCACCAAGGCACCAAATATGTTCATGCCAGATAAAATGAATCGCTTTCAGGCTGACACACACACACACACACACACACACACACACACACACACACACACACACACACACACACACACACACACACACACACACACACACACACACACACACATACACACACACACACTCGGGCTGAAATACTGCTTTAATTACCGTTCATAAATAATCTGGGCTTTTCAAAAGTTGTCTATAAAGAGCATTCTGGATAATCCGGAACATTCCAGTAGTGCCCAGAAACTCAACACGCATATTGAGTAAGGTAATAGGTGTCATATAGAGTGAAGAAATAAGAAAATGGAGAATTTTATATAGTGAACTAAAAAGTATGTAGCTAGCAAGTTTACTAGTTCGCGACAGTAGTTGCCTTGGTTACCAAACAAACAGACTTGTTAGTTTAGATTTCCAAACCATCAGTCCAAGCTTGCTATTATGAAAATCCAATTCAACAATGCCAATAATGTTTTCAATTCGACTTGAATTAGAAAATTAATTATAGCCATTGAATTCTAACATGCAAATATACTGTGCGCTATAGAGAAATAATGCACGCTCTGGAATGCCCTTCAAGCCAATTAGAAACAAGTATTCAACAATGCCATGGTATAAATCTCGGTAGACATGGGACAAAAGGCAGTTACAATGTAGGGGGACCCACCGGGGCCAAGACCTTGTCTATTTGATGAGTGGGTTATAATGAGGACAACATGAAATGAGGATGTCTTCATGCCTGCCATTGGTCTCTTTCTTCTTTCTTCTCCGCTTTGGAAGAGATTGTGGCCCTCCATCATTCCAGCACTCTGTAGAGAAGACGACGGGAGACCGGCAATCTCCGCTGCGCTGCTGTCCCGATACATCCCCACACCCAGGAAGTGTATAATATCCTGCCTTTATCCACTTTAATCTGTTTCTGACTGAAGCCCATAAAGAACCAAGTTGTTTATTAGAGACAGGGATCTGTCATGGAGCCTCAGTCCCTGATCCACCCCAAAACTGTTGAAGGTATCAGGGGGAGAAAGTGTTGACATTGAGCCCCCATCCAGCCCAACAGTGCCTGATATCAGAGCTGTAGGCTTCATGACATCCAGCCCAACAGTGCCTGATATCAGAGCTGTAGGCTTCATGACATCCAGCCCAACAGTGCCTGATATCAGAGCTGTAGGCTTCATGACATCCAGCCCAACAGTGCCTGATATCAGAGCTGTAGGCTTCATGACATCCAGCCCAACAGTGCCTGATATCAGAGCTGTAGGCTTCATGACATCCAGCTCAACAGTGCCTGATATCAGAGCTGTAGGCTTCATGACATCCAGCCTAACAGTGGCTGATATCAGAGCTGTAGGCTTCATGACATCCAGCCCAACAGTGCCTGATATCAGAGCTTTAGGCTTCAAGACATCCAGCCCAACAGTGCCTGATATCAGAGCTGTAGGCTTCATGACATCCAGCCCAACAGTGCCTGATATCAGAGTTGTAGTCTTCATGACATCCAGCCCAACAGTGCCTGATATCAGAGCTGTAGGCTTCATGACCTGCAGCCCAACAGTGCCTGATATCAGAGCTGTAGGCTTCATGACATGCAGCTCAACAGTGCCTGATATCAGAGCTGTAGGCTTCATGACCTGCAGCCCAACAGTGCCTGATATCAGAGCTGTAGGCTTCATGACATCCAGCCCAACAGTGCCTGATATCAGAGCTGTAGGCTTCATGACAATGACATCCAGCCCAACAGTGCCTGATATCAGAGCTGTAGGCTTCATGACATCCAGCCCAACAGTGTCTGATATCAGAGCTGTAGGCTTCATGACATCCAGCCCAACAGTGCCTGATATCAGAGCTGTAGGCTTCATGACATCCAGCCCAACATTGCCTGATATCAGAGCTGTAGGCTTCATGACAATGACATCCAGCCCAACAGTGCCTGATGTCAGAGCTGTAGGCTTCATGACATCCAGCCCAACAGTGTCTGATATCAGAGCTGTAGGCTTCATGACATCCAGCCCAACAGTGCCTGATATCAGAGCTGTAGGCTTCATGACATCCAGCCCAACAGTGCCTGATATCAGAGCTGTAGGCTTCATGACATCCAGCCCAACAGTGCCTGATATCAGAGTTGTAGTCTTCATGACATCCAGCCCAACAGTGCCTGATATCAGAGCTGTAGACTTCATGACCTGCAGCCCAACAGTGCCTGATATCAGAGCTGTAGGCTTCATGACATGCAGCTCAACAGTGCCTGATATCAGAGCTGTAGGCTTCATGACCTGCAGCCCAACAGTGCCTGATATCAGAGCTGTAGGCTTCATGATATCCAGCCCAACAGTGCCTGATATCAGAGCTGTAGGCTTCATGACATCCAGCCCAACAGTGCCTGATATCAGAGCTGTAGGCTTCATGACCTGCAGCCCAACAGTGCCTGATATCAGAGCTGTAGGCTTCATGACATGCAGCTCAACAGTGCCTGATATCAGAGCTGTAGGCTTCATGACCTGCAGCCCAACAGTGCCTGATATCAGAGCTGTAGGCTTCATGACATCCAGCCCAACAGTGCCTGATATCAGAGCTGTAGGCTTCATGACATCCAGCCCAACAGTGCCTGATATCAGAGCTGTAGGCTTCATGACATCCAGCCCAACAGTGTCTGATATCAGAGCTGTAGGCTTCATGACATGCATCCCAACAGTGCCTGATATCAGAGCTGTAGGCTTCATGACATCCAGCCCAACAGTGCCTGATATCAGAGCTGTAGGCTTCATGACATCCAGCCCAACAGTGCCTGATATCAGAGCTGTAGGCTTCATGACATCCAGCCCAACAGTGCCTGATATCAGAGCTGTAGGCTTCATGACATCCAGCCCAACAGTGGCTGATATCAGAGCTGTAGGCTTCATGACATCCAGCCCAACAGTGCCTGATATCAGAGCTGTAGGCTTCATGACATCCAGCCCAACAGTGCCTGATATCAGAGCTGTAGGCTTCATGACCTGCAGCCCAACAGTGCCTGATATCAGAGCTGTAGGCTTCATGACCTGCAGCCCAACAGTGCCTGATATCAGAGCTGTAGGCTTCATGACATCCAGCCCAACAGTGCCTGATATCAGAGCTGTAGGCTTCATGACATCCAGCCCAACAGTGCCTGATATCAGAGCTGTAGGCTTCATGACATCCAGCCCAACAGTGTCTGATATCAGAGCTGTAGGCTTCATGACATCCAGCCCAACAGTGCCTGATATCAGAGCTGTAGGCTTCATGACATGCATCCCAACAGTGCCTGATATCAGAGCTGTAGGCTTCATGACATCCAGCCCAACAGTGCCTGATATCAGAGCTGTAGGCTTCATGACATCCAGCCCAACAGTGCCTGATATCAGAGCTGTAGGCTTCATGACATCCAGCCCAACAGTGCCTGATATCAGAGCTGTAGGCTTCATGACATCCAGCCCAACAGTGGCTGATATCAGAGCTGTAGGCTTCATGACATCCAGCCCAACAGTGCCTGATATCAGAGCTGTAGGCTTCATGACATCCAGCCCAACAGTGCCTGATATCAGAGCTGTAGGCTTCATGACATCCAGCCCAACAGTGCCTGATATCAGAGCTGTAGGCTTCATGACATCCAGCCCAACAGTGGCTGATATCAGAGCTGTAGGCTTCATCACATCCAGCCCAACAGTGCCTGATATCAGAGCTGTAGGCTTCATGACATCCAGCCCAACAGTGCCTGATATCAGAGCTGTAGGCTTCATGACCTGCAGCCCAACAGTGCCTGATATCAGAGCTGTAGGCTTCATGACATGCAGCTCAACAGTGCCTGATATCAGAGCTGTAGGCTTCATGACCTGCAGCCCAACAGTGCCTGATATCAGAGCTGTAGGCTTCATGACATCCAGCCCAACAGTGCCTGATATCAGAGCTGTAGGCTTCATGACATCCAGCCCAACAGTGCCTGATATCAGAGCTGTAGGCTTCATGACATCCAGCCCAACAGTGCCTGATATCAGAGCTGTAGGCTTCATGACATCCAGCCCAACAGTGCCTGATATCAGAGCTGTAGGCTTCATGACATGCATCCCAACAGTGCCTGATATCAGAGCTGTAGGCTTCATGACATCCAGCTCAACAGTGCCTGATATCAGAGCTGTAGGCTTCATGACATCCAGCCCAACAGTGCCTGATATCAGAGCTGTAGGCTTCATGACATCCAGCCCAACAGTGCCTGATATCAGAGCTGTAGGCTTCATGACCTGCAGCCCAACAGTGCCTGATATCAGAGCTGTAGGCTTCATAACATCCAGCCCAACAGTGCCTGATATCAGAGCTGTAGGCTTCATGACATCCAGCCCAACAGTGCCTGATATCAGAGCTGTAGGCTTCATGACATCCAGCCCAACAGTGTCTGATATCAGAGCTGTAGGCTTCATGACATCCAGCCCCACAGTGCCTGATATCAGAGCTGTAGGCTTCATGACATCCAGCCCCACAGTGCCTGATATCAGAGCTGTAGGCTTCATGACCTGCAGCCCAACAGTGCCTGATATCAGAGCTGTAGGCTTCATGACATCCAGCCCAACAGTGCCTGATATCAGAGCTGTACGCTTCATGACATCCAGCCCCACAGTGCCTGATATCAGAGCTGTACGCTTCATGACATCCAGCCCCACAGTGCCTGATATCAGAGCTGTAGGCTTCATGACATCCAGCCCCACAGTGCCTGATATCAGAGCTGTAGGCTTCATGACATCCAGCCCCACAGTGCCTGATATCAGAGCTGTAGGCTTCATGACATCCAGCCCAACAGTACCTGATATCAGAGCTGTAGGCTTCATGACATCCAGCCCAACAGTGCCTGATATCAGAGCTGTAGGCTTCATGACATCCAGCCCAACAGTGCCTGATATCAGAGCTGTAGGCTTCATGACATCCAGCCCAACAGTGCCTGATATCAGAGCTGTAGGCTTCATGACATCCAGCCCAACAGTGCCTGATATCAGAGCTGTAGGCTTCATGACATCCAGCCCAACAGTGCCTGATATCAGAGCTGTAGGCTTCATGACATCCAGCCCAACAGTGCCTGATATCAGAGCTGTAGGCTTCATGACATCCAGCCCAACAGTGCCTGATATCAGAGCTGTAGGCTTCATGACATCCAGCCCAACAGTGCCTGATATCAGAGCTGTAGGCTTCATGACATCCAGCCCAACAGTGCCTGATATCAGAGCTGTAGGCTTCATGACATCCAGCCCAACAGTGTCTGATATCAGAGCTGTAGGCTTCATGACATCCAGCCCAACAGTGCCTGATATCAGAGCTGTAGGCTTCATGACATCCAGCCCAACAGTGCCTGATATCAGAGCTGTAGGCTTCACAACTGAGCTGCTCCACCAACACAACCACCTTCCTCTTAGCTCCGCTGTTCCCTCCATTCTGTTCCACAGCCTCCCTTGATCTCACACCTGGTTGTTGTATCATCTCGACCACATTGACAAAGTGCATAATGGTATTTCTATCGTTGTTTTGTTTGGCAGATTGCCCCTCTCTACTCCTGATCTCCACATGGACACAGAGGAAGTGCTAATCTAGACTTCTGCATATGCTTTAACCATAGAAATATCATCAGTAGAATGGTAAAAGCTCTGTCAGACCACGCGTACTGATGAATGGGGATGGCAGGTCTAGTAATTCTATTATATGGCTTCGACCAGGACTGATACTGCTAACTTTGTGGGAAACAAAGGTTGACATGAAGCTACTGTTTTAAAATGTTTCAAACAAACAATGACTAACTAGGTCTGTTGTTGTTAATGTTTGGTCAGTCATGTGTACGGATGGTGTAACAGCTTTGACATGCAACTCCCATTGGCTTAAAGGGCAACTCCCATTGGCTTAAAGGGCAACTCCCATTGGCTTAAAGGGCAACTCCCATTGGCTTAAAGGGCAACTCCGCCACTTTTCAACCTCATCTTCATTATCTCCAGCACCATACCAGTGTCTACACGTGAAAGTGCTACGTTTCTATGATCTGTAGTTAAAAAGATAAGATAAACTCCTTAAAATGCTTCTCTGTGACATCACAGGGTGAGATTTAAAAGTAAGAAAAACAGCAACGTTTCTAGCCAGTGGGCATCACTGCAAATCTCATTGAAAATCACTGTTTTTTTTGGGGGGGGTCACCAGGTAGAACTTTTAAACTTTTATATTTTTTCCTACAAAAATGCACCGTTTTCACATGTAGACACGGGTATTGTGCTGGAGATAATGAAAATGAACTTGAAAATTGGTGAATATACCCTTTAACTCCAAGGTCATATTGACACAGTGCAGAGTTAGTTATGAGACACACACACACACACACACACACACACACGCACACACACGCATACTCGGGGAGAGGAAAGCAAATTGCTGCAGTGCAGTTCTGATGAGTTAAGTTCAACGCAGCGTTCTGTCTCTCTAAGTCAGTTTAACTATCTAAAATGTGTCTGACGTTTTGGCATGAATAAGGCCTTAGCATTTGGATGACAGTGGTTTGAAAAGGTCTTAGCTGGCAGAGTAGAGACGGAGAGGGCAGCCTCGTGGCAGAGGAGAGAAAGAGAGGGCAAATGTTTCTATGATTACATGAGTCATAAAGTTGAATTAATGCCCCCTGGAATTTTGGCTTGTTTGTTTTGTTTGTGTGTGCATAATGTGTACTTGTTCGTTAGCCAATATTATAAACTGGGTGGTTCGAACCCTCAATGCTGATTGGCTGACAGGCGTGGTATATCCAACTGTATACCACAGGTATGATTTTTACTGCTCTAATTACGTTGGTAACCAGTTTATAATTGCAATAAGTCACCTCGCTGGTTTGTTGTATATGGCCAATATACCACGACTAAGGGCTGTATCCAGGCACTCCACGTTGCGTCGTGCGTAAGAACAGCCCTTAGCCGTGGTATATTGGCCATATACCACACCTCTTCAGGCCTTATTGCTTAAATATACACTGAGTGGACAAAACATTAAGAACACTCTTTCCATGTGAATCCAGGTGAAATCTATGATCCATTATTGATGTCACTTGCTAATCCACATAAATCAGTGTCGATGAAGGGGAGGAGACAACAAGTTAAAGAAGGATTTTTAAGCCTTGAGACAAATGAGATATGTATTGTGTATGTGTGCCGTTCAGAGGGTGAATGGGCAAGACAGGATTTAAGTGCCTTTGAACGGGGGATGGTAGTAGGCATTTTTCACACTCAACAGTTTCCTGTGTGTATCAAGAATGGTCCACCACCCAAAGGACCAGCCAATTTGACACAGCTGTGGGAAGCATTGGAGTCAACATGGGCCAGCATCCATGTGGAACACTTTGGACACCTTGTAGAGTACATAACCCGATGAATTGAGTCTGTTCTGAGAGCTAAATGGGATGCAACTCAATATTAGGTGTTCCTAATGTTTTGTACGCTCAGTGTCGGGACAGCTGTACAAACAAGTGTTTTTGAAGTGTTTGAACTTGTGGTTTGTCTGCACCTGGGTGCCTTTTTGCAGCACTGCAGGCATTGTCCCTTACGTATGGTGTCACCGTAGACATCAGTCATATTTTGTCCAAAAACAATACAATGAAATGATACATTCCTTTTTTCTTTGCTTTCTGTTTCTCTTAACTTTTTTTTCTCTGTCTCTCTCTCTCTGTCACTCTCTCTCTCTCTCTCTCTGTCGCGCTCTCTCTCTCTCTCTGTCGCGCTCTCTCTCTCTCGCTCTCTCTCTCTCTCGCTCTCTCTCTCTCTGTCGCTCTCTCTCTCTCTGTCGCTCTCTCTCTCTCTGTCGCTCTCTCTCTCTCTCTCTGTCGCTCTCTCTGTCTCTCTCTCTCTGTCGCTCTCTCTCTCTCTCTGTCGCTCTCTCTCTGTCTGTCTCTCTCTCTCTCTCTCTCTGTCGCTCTCTCTCTCTCTCTCTCTCTCTCTCTGTCGCTCTCTCTCTCTCTCTGTCGCTCTCTCTCTCTCTCTCTCTCTCTGTCGCTCTCTCTCTCTCTCTCTCTCTCTCTCTCTCTCTGTCGCTCTCTCTCTCTCTCTCTCTCTCTCTCTCTCTCTCTGTCTCTCTCTCTCTCTCTGTCTCTCTCTCTCTCTCTCTCTGTCGCTCTCTCTCTCTCTGTCGCTCTCTCTCTCTCTCTCTCTGTCGCTCTCTCTCTCTCTCTCTGTCGCTCTCGCTCTCTCTCTCTCTCTGTCGCTCTCTCTCTCTCTCTGTCGCTCTCTCTCTCTGTCGCTCTCTCTCTCTGTCGCTCTCTCTCTCTCTGTCGCTCTCTCTCTCTCTGTCGCTCTCTGTATCTGTGTGTCTCTCTCTCTCTATGTATCTATCTGTAATTGTGTAATCAGTGACGCTTCTCATTCCAATCGGGTCAAATCTTAGTGGGAAGCCTTCCTCCGAATCGAATGATTACTCAGAATCTAATCCCGGCGACTTTCCAGACCTTGAGAGTGAAGCCATGCGGAATGCAAACGGTTTCTCCTGTCGATACCAATGACTTGCACCAACAGCCTTCAACAGTGTGTGTGCCTTAAATCCTCTCTCTCCAAGGGGTGTACGAAGAAACTACGTGCTCCTGCTCTTTAAAAGCCTAGCTTTGATTTCAGAGTCAAAGGTGACCTTTTGAGACCACGCTCTCCAGAATGACTTTGCTCCTCTTGGTGAGGCTTAAGTTGACAAACAAAAGGTGCAATGGGTCCGCACTCTAAAAGATGTCTCATAAAGCTGACTTCCTTTTTAGATTGCTTGAATTCTTTTCACTGCAGCGGGAATAGCGTACACAGATGTTTCATCTTTGCAGCCTTCTTCAGTGTGAGGCTTAAATTTGACCATGAAGTATATTAAATGTGCTTTAGATAGGCGTGCGTGACCTTTGCAAACGTACAGTTCTTTTTTTGTTTATTGTACAACGAGTGGGGCAAATCCTGAAAGCTGATTGGTTTAAACCTTATTCCAGCTGATATCTATGACATTAAAATGACTTTTCACTCTGTTCTATGTTTTTAATACAGGCTCCAGACGGCCTCTATGGGTAATGATAGTGGACCCGACACTCTTGCTTCTCTGAGACGTCTGTGTTTAGTATAGCGTCTGCATGAAGACACGTGTTATTGAGTATACAAAGCAAGCCACACACAAACACACACTGCAAACCTATACAAATGGAAAGTGCTTGATTAGTCACTTGCGAAGTTATAATTATTCATTTCAAAATGGCTAGTCTAGACACCAAGCCCTCCTTGAAGTGAGGCCATTGAAAGCAGTTATTATTAAGCTTTTGAAGACTGGGTTGAAAAATGGTTTTGATTGTGTCCTCAGAAATTGGTCAGTTTCGATCCACAGAAGGCGAGTGGGAAAGCTGCCGTTACCGTTAATACTACTCGCCAACGTACAATCGTTGGACAATAAACTAGACGAGGTACGATCACGAATATCCTACCAACGGGACATCAAAAACTGTAATTTCAGCTAGCAGGATATATACTCTACACCGGCTAGATAGAACAGCAGCCTCTCAGTAAGATGAGGGGGGGCGGTCTGTGCATATTTGTAAACAACAGCTGGCGCACGAAATCTAAGGAAGTCTCTAGATTTTGCTCGCCTGAAGTAGATCATTTTATGATAAATTGTAGACCACACAATTTGCCAAGAGAATTTCCATCTATACTTTTCGTTGCTGTTTGTTTACCACTACAGACGGATGCTGACACTAAGACCGCACTCAGTCTATAAAAAAGTGAACTACAGGACTGTTATGCTATCACAGACTGGAACATGTTCCAGGATTCTTCTGATGACATTGAGAAGTACACCACATCAGCCACTGGCTTTTTCAATAAGTGCTTAGAGGACGGTGTCCCCACAGTGACTGTACGTACATACCCCAACCAGAAGCCATGGATTACAGGCAACATTCGCACTGAACTAAAGGGTAGTGCTGCCACTTTCACTTATAATAAATCCTGATTACCAGGACGTGTGCTCCGGGCATGTGCTGACCAACTGGCAGGTGTCTTCACTGACATTTTCAACATGTCCCTGATTGAGTCTGTAATACCAACATGTTTCAAGCAGACCACCATAGTCCCTGTGCCCAAGAACACAAAGGCAACCTGCCTAAATGACTACAGACCCGTAGCACTCACGTCCGTAGCCATGAAGTGCTTTGAAAGGCTGGTAATGGCTCACATCAACACCATTATCCCAGAAACTCTAGACCCACTCCAATTTGCATACTGCCCCAACAAATCCACATATGATGCAATCTCTATTGCACTCCACACTGCCCTTTCTCACCTGGACAAAAGGAACACCTAGCTGAGAATGCTATTCATTGACTTCAGCTCAGTGTTCAACACCATAGTACCCTCAAAGCTCATCACTAAGCTAAGGATCCTGGGACTAAACACCTCCCTCTGCAACTGGATCCTGGACTTCCTGACGGGCCGCCCCCAGGTGGTGAGGGTAGGTAGCAACACATCTGCCACGCTGATCCTCAACATTGGAGCCCCTCTGGGGTGCGTGCTCAGTCCCCTCCTGTACTCCCTGTTCACCCATGACTGCGTGGCCAGGCACGACTCCAACACCATCACCAGGCCCTAAAAATTGTCAAAGACTCCAGCCACCCTAGTCATAGACTGTTCCCTCTGCTACATCATGGCAAGCAGTACCGGAGCGCCAAGTCTAGGACCAAAAGGCTTCTCAACAGCTTTTACCCCCAAATCACAAGACTCCTGAATAGCTAATCAAATGACTACCCGGACAATTTGCATTGTGTGTATCCCCACCCCATCTTTTAAGCAGCTGCTACTCTCTGTTTATCATATATGCATAGTCACTTTAAGTATACACTCATGTACATACTACCTCAATTAGCCCAACTAACCCGTGCCTGTATATAGCCTCGCTACTGTATATAGCCTCGCTACTGTATATAGCCTCGCTACTGTATATAGCCTCGCTACTGTATATAGCCTCGCTACTGTATATAGCCTCGCTACTGTATATAGCCTCGCTACTGTATATAGCCTCACTACTGTATATAGCCTCGCTACTGTATATAGCCTCGCTACTGTATATAGCCTCGCTACTGTATATAGCCTCGCTACTGTATATAGCCTCGCTACTGTATATAGCCTCTCTACTGGATATAGCCTCACTACTGTATATAGCCTCTACTGTATATAGCCTCTCTACTGTATATAGCCTTCCTACTGTATATAGCCTCCCTACTGTATATAGCCTCTCTACTGTATATAGCCTCTCTACTGTATATAGCCTCTCTACTGTATATAGCCTCTCTACTGTATATAGCCTCACTACTGTATATAGCCTCACTACTGTATATAGCCTCTCTACTGTATATAGCCTCACTACTGTATATAGCCTCTCTACTGTATATAGCCTCTACTGTATATAGCCTCACTACTGTATATAGCCTCTCTACTGTATATAGCCTCACTACTGTATATAGCCTCTCTACTGTATATAGCCTCTCTACTGTATATAGCCTCACTACTGTATATAGCCTCACTACTGTATATAGCCTCTCTACTGTATATAGCCTCACTACTGTATATAGCCTCTCTACTGTATATAGCCTCTCTACTGTATATAGCCTCTCTACTGTATATAGCCTCTCTACTGTATATAGCCTCTCTACTGTATATAGCCTCACTACTGTATATAGCCTCTCTACTGTATATAGCCTCTCTACTGTATATAGCCTCACTACTGTATATAGCCTCTCTACTGTATATAGCCTCTCTACTGTATATAGCCTCGCTACTGTATATAGCCTCGCTACTGTATATAGCCTCGCTACTGTATATAGCCTCGCTACTGTATATAGCCTCTCTACTGTATATAGCCTCTCTACTGTATATAGCCTCGCTACTGTATATAGCCTCTCTACTGTATATAGCCTCGCTACTGTATATAGCCTCGCTACTGTATATAGCCTCTCTACTGTATATAGCCTCTCTACTGTATATAGCCTCGCTACTGTATATAGCCTCTCTACTGTATATAGCCTCGCTACTGTATATAGCCTCTACTGTATATAGTCTCACTACTGTATATAGCCTCTCTACTGTATATAGCCTCTCTACTGTATATAGCCTCACTACTGTATATAGCCTCTCTACTGTATATAGCCTCTACTGTATATAGCTCTACTGTATATAGCCTCTACTGTATATAGCTCTCTACTGTATATAGCCTCACTACTGTATATAGCCTCACTACTGTATATAGCCTCTACTGTATATAGCCTCACTACTGTATATAGCCTCTCTACTGTATATAGCCTCACTACTGTATATAGCCTCTCTACTGTATATAGCCTCACTACTGTATATAGCCTCTCTACTGTATATAGCCTCACTACTGTATATAGCCTCGCTACTGTATATAGCTCTCTACTGTATATAGCCTCGCTACTGTATATAGCCTCGCTACTGTATATAGCTCTACTGTATATAGCCTCTCTACTGTATATAGCCTCTCTACTGTATATAGCCTCTCTACTGTATATAGCCTCGCTACTGTATATAGCTCTCTACTGTATATAGCCTCTCTACTGTATATAGCCTCACTACTGTATATAGCCTCACTACTGTATATAGCCTCTCTACTGTATATAGCCTCTCTACTGTATATAGCCTCTCTACTGTATATAGCCTCCCTACTGTATATAGCCTCTCTACTGTATATAGCCCTCTACTGTATATAGCCTCTCTACTGTATATAGCCTCTCTACTGTATATAGCCTCTCTACTGTATATAGCCTCTCTACTGTATATAGCCTCTACTGTATATAGCCTCTCTACTGTATATAGCCTCTCTACTGTATATAGCCTCTCTACTGTATATAGCCTCACTACTGTATATAGCCTCACTACTGTATATAGCCTCTACTGTATATAGCCTCACTACTGTATATAGCCTCTCTACTGTATATAGCCTCACTACTAGCCTCATATATAGCCTCACTACTGTATATAGCCTCACTACTGTATATAGCCTCTACTGTATATAGCCTCTCTACTGTATATAGCCTCTACTGTATATAGCTCTCCCCTGTATATAACCTCTCCTGTATATAGCCTCTCTACTGTATATAGCCTCTCTACTGTATATAGCCTCTCTACTGTATATAGCCTCTCTACTGTATATAGCCTCGCTACTGTATATAGCCTCTCTACTGTTATAGCCTCTCTACTGTATATAGCCTCTCTACTGTATATAGCCTCTCTACTGTATATAGCCTCTCTACTGTATATAGCCTCTCTACTGTATATAGCCTCGCTACTGTATATAACCTCTCTACTGTTATAGCCTCTCTACTGTATATAGTCCCTCTCCTGTATATAGCCTCTCTACTGTTATAGCCTCTCTACTGTATATAGCCTCTCTACTGTATATAGCCTCTCTACTGTATATAGCCCTCTACTGTATATAGCCTCTACTGTATATAGCCTCTCTACTGTATATAGCCTCTCTACTGTATATAGCCTCTCTACTGTATATAGCCTCTCTACTGTATATAGCCTCACTACTGTATATAGCCTCTACTGTATATAGCCTCTCTACTGTATATAGCCTCTCTACTGTATATAGCCTCTCTACTGTATATAGCCTCACTACTGTATATAGCCTCTCTACTGTATATAGCCTCTCTACTGTATATAGCCTCTCTACTGTATATAGCCTCTCTACTGTATATAGCCTCTCTACTGTATATAGCCTCTCTACTGTATATAGCCTCTCTACTGTATATAGCCTCTCTACTGTATATAGCCTCTCTACTGTATATAGCCTCTCTACTGTATATAGCCTCTACTGTATATACTGTATATAGCCTCTACTGTATATAGCCTGTCTACTGTATATAGCCTCACTACTGTATATAGCCTCTCTACTGTATATAGCCTCTACTGTATATAGCCTCTCTACTGTATATAGCCTCTACTGTATATAGCCTCTCTACTGTATATAGCCTCTCTACTGTATATAGCCTCTCTACTGTATATAGCCTCTACTGTATATAGCCTCTCTACTGTATATAGCCTCTCTACTGTATATAGCCTCTCTACTGTATATAGCCTCTACTGTATATAGCCTCTCTACTGTATATAGCCTCTCTACTGTATATAGCCTCTCCTGTATATAGCCTCTCTACTGTATATAGCCTGTCTACTGTATATAGCCTCACTACTGTATATAGCCTCTCTACTGTATATAGCCTCTCTACTGTATATAGCCTCTCTACTGTTATTTTTCACTGTCTTTTTATTGTTGTTTTGTTGTTTTTTTATTTATTTACTTAACTATTGTTCACCTAATACCTATTTGTTACTTAAAAATTGCACTGTTGGTTAGGGCCTGTAAGTAAGCATTTCACAACGCCTCTTGTATTCGGCACACGTGACAAATACACTTTGTTTTGATTTGAAATGGGTGCATCATTATACGTGTGCCGACACGGGTGCATTAATGCCTGTGGCTGCACAACAGCCCTGACGATCTAAGAGAGTCCAGCGTTCCCTACCTGCAGTCAATGGAACCCAGTGGAGTGCTGGTCCGTTACCAGGCATCGCAAATCCATCAAGCCAGTAACTATAGTAATTACATGCACACTGCCCTGTGTCTATTAAGGATAGGGACTCAGACCATGGCCTGTATCTGATCTAGGATCAGGTCCTCCCAGTCCGTGACGGTATTAATTATGATGACAGGGGTGGCGAAACTAAAAGGCAACACTGATCCTAGACCATCACTTGTGCTCTGAGATGCTTGATAAGTCCGGGCTCAGAGACTGTGGATTCTCTCTTGTTTTCCCATATGGACCTAAAGGAAAGCCCCAGTCCTTCTGGGGCGTTGTTCTGTTAGGTTGGAATCAGGGCACACTCGTGATCACGTCCAGGTAACAGAGAAGTAATGTGGTCACACTGAACCGCTACATAGCACAAGGAATAAGGCAATAGACAGCATATACCGTATACTATGGGACCATGGTTACCATGCTACATTAAAAAAAACATAACTACGGCTTTACCACTTCCATAGTTACTGTAATCTTATGCCTTCTATGACGTAGACGTTATTCAGTAATTGTTTGAACTTGTTAATTATTGAATCATCTTGGTCTCTCTCTCTCTCTCTCTCTCTCTCTCTCTCTCTCTCTCTCTCTCTCTCTCTCTCTCTCTCTTCCCCCTCTTTCTCTGTGTGTCACTCTCTCTTGGCCTCTGTGTGTGTTTGCTCTCTTCCCAACTTCCACGGTTGGCAAAATGAGATGCTGGCTTCATGTTCACTCAAGCATGCCATTTTAAAGGGTCATAGGTGGGCGACAACCATTTCCCTCTCTGCCTCCATCTCCGACAGCATTGGCACAGAACTGTGCATCTAATTGGCTCCACCGTGTATTGAGAACAGCATGTACCAGTAAAACAAACTTGGACTGTTTTTGTTTGTAAAGTAAAAGTCTACCTGGTTTATTATGGACAGAATGGCGAGACAATTAAAATGTGATTCGAGCAGCAAACAGCCGCGGTGCCACCGCCCTCCTACAGCCCTATCTGAGCAGCAAACGCTTGTCACAACCAGTTGCCGTCAGAATCAGGTTGCTGGGATTTTTCCAAGAGCAATTACGCCTCAAAACCCATCTGTTTTACGCTGGAGGAAAGAGCTGTTTTGTCAGCGCTTTCACACTTCATAAAAAAATAATAATTACGCTTCGATGTCTGCGCTCGTTGCATCCGCCTCTCTCTCTCTCTCTCTCTCTCTCTCTCTCTTACTCTGAGTCATTTCAGTGCTTGCGAAAGGGGACGTTCGTTCTCCTCCTGTGTGGTTTTTAATTGAGGGGAAAGCTGCATTCATAGTGGAGGCCGGACAACGTTTTCTCTCCCCTGTTTTCTGTTTCTCCGTGTTCTATAGTGCTTCTGAAGTGGCAGGTTTAAGTACGTTATCTGGGAATGAATGACTAAGGAGACTATTGAGCCCCGTCACTTGATTAATGGATGCTATTCATCCACTGTATCGTGAGGAAGGTCAGTGACTGTTCCTGTTTTCTGTCCTGACATCTCCCGCTCTCATTCAATTGTCATCGATCCACACTTGGCTTTTGAATAACGTGGATGTAATCTAAAATAGAGTTGTCGTCCACCACACACAGACACGCGCACACACACGCATACAGTCCCCAACAAACACACTCTCACTAACACACACACACACACACAATCCCCAACAAACACACTCTCACTAACACACACACACCACACACACACACAATCCCCAACAAACACACACACACACCACACACACACACAATTCCCAACAAACACATTCTCACTAACACACACACACAATCCCCAACAAACACACTCTCACTAACACACACACACACACTCCCCAACAAACACACACTCTCACAGTGCTGCAAAAAAACACACACAATTCAATCTATGCACTGTGAAAATAATCAAACATGGCCTGTGTTGAGAACAGTCTACAGGAACCTGGTTGTTTGGGGAATAGTGATTTTATTTCCCTAGAAAACCAAATTGGTAAATGAGAGTGGGTTGACAATGCTAGTCAGGTGAAGGTGTGTGTGTGTGTGTGCACGCGTTTATCTTTTTTGTTGTGTTTGTACATGCGTGTGTAGATGAGTCACTGACTGTGGAGTTGGGTTGCTATAAAGAGACATAACTATCTGCAATATTAAAGCTGATCTACCTCCCCCCCCCAAATAAATATAAACACATCACTACTCTGTCTTTGCCATCTTTAGTATTCAACAAGATGTCATTCCACATTACCGTAACAACAATATATCTGTTTCTATTCCAATCTCACCCTAACGAGAGAAACAGTTCTTAGTGACAGAGATGAATTAAGGTGGACTCTGGCTTTAATTGTAAGCCCCGCCCCTCTAAGGCAACATCACACGGTGTCATTCCCTCCTTCTACGGTGTTTTACATAAACCATGGAGATGAAGATAGCCCTCGACCCGAAGGGCTCAGAGGAAGAACACTTGACAAAATGCTCAAGTATCGCCCAGAAACTACTTTCTCCATGTTAATGATGGATTATAGAGTGTGGACAAATGAGCTAGTCAGACTTGGGACTGCCCTAATTCTTTGGAGAGATATTACACACATAATTCACTGTACTGCAGCGCAGCGTAGCATGTTGGGTATTTTAAAGCATGAATTTTACATTAAAGACGACTAAAAATAGTGGGAGTTTGTTTCTGGTTTGTTCTAGTTCTCTGCTGATATCACACACATACTTTACTGTACTGTTCCATAACATATTGGAACATTTTAATCATGACTTTTACATTCAGTCCTGTTAGTTGTTTTTCTTGTTAAAGTCTATCTACACTTTAACTGGGGATTTGTTAATCATGACTTTTACATTTCGACATGCTACTACTGCAGTAGTTTGTCTGTCTAGTTTCATCAACGGGCATGAAAAGGTCACAATTCTGTTTAGTAGGTTTTAGTAAGGGAACTGGAAGCCATCCAACTGCAGATCAGTCTGTCTGTACAGCGCCAGCCCGGCCGGAGGGTCCCAATGCGATCCTGGTGACCTGTTTGAACAAAGCCTGCAGTGTTGTCACATTGATTGAGGCAGCTCCCCTGAGCACTAAACCCAATTATTGCAGAGTCACGTAAAAAAAAGAGCTCATTCATTCCCAATGAGTGTCTTTGCAACCCTCTTCAGTCCACTGCAGAGGATTCTACAGGGAGGCTGGTTTCTCCATCAACACAACCCTTATGGTAACATCTGTCCTGAATGACCATGTATCTATAATTAGCCACCATCCACCTTTTAATAGGTCAAAGATCCAACTTGGAGTCAGACAGATATCCTACTAGGCATAGAGTTATGGGCCTTATAGCGTCTTCACTAGCTCTATAGTAGCCCTATATCTTCCTGTATACAGTAGCACATCTTTTCCATGTCTGCATGACCACTCCCTCTTGCGATGGGCGACACAGTTCTTAACATGTCCTGAAGGGACTCAACCAACAAACTCCATTTCAGTTGACAAGGAGGAGCAAAAAGGAAACAAGCTTTTCTTTAGGGTCCTGCAGTGTATTTCTATCTTATTTTTAGCATCCCGCGGCTAAAGCTTTAGGCCTCTTAAGGGGTAAGCTAAAGTGCTTCGCTGTACTTCTGTTGCTGTCAGGTTTCTTGGTCTCTCTCTGTGGGAGTGTGGGGACTTTGACGTTTCTGTGGAACTTTCCCCTCCCCTGTACTCTCAAGACACCATTTCAGGGGACCTCTGTGGAGGCGAGACAATTGCCTGTCCTTTCAGTCCTGCGCTCTCACTCACTCTCTCTGTGTTTCTATATGTGACTTTCACTCTCTCTCCTCTCTCTCTCTGTTTCTGTATGTGACTCTCTCTAACCCCTCTCTCTCTGTTTCTGAATGTGACTCTCTCTCTCCTCTCTCTGTTTCTGTATGTGACTCTCTCCCCTCTCTCTCTGTTTCTGTATGTGACTCTCTCTCTCCTCTCTCTGTTTCTGTATGTGACTCTCTCTCTCCTCTCTCTGTTTCTGTATGTGACTCTCTCCCCTCTCTCTCTGTTTCTGTATGTGACTCTCTCTCTCCTCTCTCTGTTTCTGTATGTGACTCTCTCTCTCCTCTCTCTCTCCTCTCTGTTTCTGTATGTGACTCTCTCTCTCCTCTCTCTGTTTCTGTATGTGACTCGCTCTCTCCTCTCTCTCTCCTCTCTCTGTTTCTGTATGTGACTCTCCTCTCTCTATGTCTGTATGTGACTCTCTCTGTTTCTGTATATGACTCTCTCCCCTCTCTCTCTGTTTCTGAATGTGACTCTCTCTCTCCTCTCTCTGTTTCTGTATGTGACTCTCTCTCTCCTCTCTCTGTTTCTGTATGTGACTCTCTCCCCTCTCTCTCTGTTTCTGTATGTGACTCTCTCTCTCCTCTCTCTCTCCTCTCTCTGTTTCTGTATGTGACTCTCTCTCCTCTCTCTGTTTCTGTATGTGACTCTCTCTCTCTCTGTTTCTGTATGTGACTCTCTCTCTCCTCTCTCTGTTTCTGTATGTGACTCTCTCTCTCCTCTCTCTGTTTCTGTATGTGACTCTCTCTCCTCTCTGTTTCTGTATGTGACTCTCTCTCTCTCCTCTGTCTCTCCTCTCTCTGTTTCTGTATGTGACTCTCTCTCTCTCTGTTTCTGTATGTGACTCTCTCTCTCTCTCTGTTTCTGTATGTGACTCTCTCTCTCCTCTCTCTGTTTCTGTATGTGAGTCTCTCTCCTCTCTCTCTCTCTCTCCTCTCTCTGTTTCTGTATGTGACTCTCTCCTCTCTCTCTGTTTCTGTATGTGACTCTCTCTCTCTCTGTTTCCGTATGTGACTCTCTCTCTCCTCTCTCTGTTTCTGTATGTGACTCTCTCTCTCCTCTCTCTGTTTCTGTATGTGACTCTCTCTCTCTCTCTCTCTCTGTTTCCGTATGTGACTCTCTCTCTCTCTCTGTTTCTGTATGTGACTCTCTCTCTCTCTGTTTCTGTATGTGACTCTCTCTCTCTCCTCTCTCTCTGTTTCTGTATGTGACTCTCTCTCTCTCCTCTCTCTCTGTTTCTGTATGTGACTCTCTCTCTCTCTCTCCTCTCTCTCTGTTTCTGTATGTGACTCTCTCGCTCTCCTCTCTCTCTGTTTCTGTATGTGACTCTCTCTCTCTCCTCTCTCTCTGTTTCTGTATGTGACTCTCTCTCCTCTCTCTCTGTTTCTGTATGTGACTCTCTCTCTCCTCTCTGTTTCCGTATGTGACTCTCTCTCTCTCTCTGTTTCTGTATGTGACTCTCTCTCTCTCTGTTTCTGTATGTGACTCTCTCTCTCCTCTCTCTCTGTTTCTGTATGTGACTCTCTCTCTCTCTCTGTTTCTGTATGTGACTCTCTCTCTCTCTCTCTCTCTCTGTTTCTGTATGTGACTTTCTCTCTCTCCTCTCTCTCTGTTTCTGTATGTGACTCTCTCTCTCCTCTCTCTGTTTCCGTATGTGACTCTCTCTCTCTCTCTGTTTCTGTATGTGACTCTCTCTCTCTCCTCTCTCTCTGTTTCTGTATGTGACTCTCTCTCTCCTCTCTCTCTGTTTCTGTATGTGACTCTCTCTCTCTCCTCTCTCTCTGTTTCTGTATGTGACTCTCTCTCTCTCCTCTCTCTCTGTTTCTGTATGTGACTCTCTCTCTCTGTTTCTGTATGTGACTCTCTCTCTGTTTCTGTATGTGACTCTCTCTCTCTCCTCTCTGTTTCTGTGTGTGACTCTCCTCTCTCTGTTTCTGTATGTGACTCTCTCTCCTCTCTCTGTTTCTGTATGTGACTCTCTCTCTCTCCTCTCTCTCTGTTTCTGTATGTGACTCTCTCTCTCCTCTCTGTTTCTGTATGTGACTCTGTCTCTCCTCTCTCTGTTTCCGTATGTGACTCTCTCTCTCTCTGTTTCTGTATGTGACTCTCTCTCTCTCCTCTCTCTCTGTTTCTGTATGTGACTCTCTCTCTCTCTGTTTCCGTGTGTGACTCTCTCTCCTCTCTGTTTCTGTATGTGACTCATTCTCTCTCTCTCTCTCTGTTTCTGTATGTGACTCTGTCTCTCTCTCTCTGTTTCTGTATGTGACTCTGTCTCTCTCTCTCTGTTTCCGTATGTGACTCTCTCTCTCTCTGTTTCTGTATGTGACTCTCTCTCTCCTCTCTCTCTGTTTCTGTATGTGACTCTCTCTCTCTCCTCTCTCTCTGTTTCTGTATGTGACTCTCTCCTCTCTGTTTCTGTATGTGACTCTCTCTCTCTCTCTGTTTCTGTATGTGACTCTCTCTCTCTCTCTCTCTCTGTTTCTGTATGTGACTCTCTCTCTCTCTCTGTTTCCGTATTTGACTCTCTCTCTCTCTGTTTCTGTATGTGACTCTCTCTCTCTCTCTCTGTTTCCGTATGTGACTCTCTCTCTCTCTCTGTTTCTGTATGTGACTCTCTCTCTCTCTCTCTCTCTGTTTCTGTATGTGACTCTGTTTCATATCTCTCTCTCTCTGTTTCTGTATGTGACTCTCTCTCTCTCCTTTCTCTGTTTCCATATGTGACTCTCTCTCTCCCTCTCTCTGTTTCCATATGTGACTCTCTCTCTCTCTCTCTCTCTGTTTCTGTATGTGACTCTCTCTCTCTCTGTTTCTGTATGTCTCTCTCTCTCTCTCTGTTTCTGTATGTGACTCTCTCTCCTCTCTGTTTCTGTATGTGACTCTCTCTCTCTCTCTCTGTTTCTGTATGTGACTCTCTCTCCTCTCTGTTTCTGTATGTGACTCTCTCTCTCTCTCTCTCTCTGTTTCTGTATGTGACTCTCTCTCTCTCTCTCTCTCTGTTTCTGTATGTGACTCTCTCTCTCTCTCTCTCTCTGTTTCTGTATGTGACTCTCTCTCTCTCTCTCTCTGTTTCTGTATGTGACTCTCTCTCTCTCTGTTTCTGTATGTGACTCTCTCTCTCTCTCTCTCTCTGTTTCTGTATGTGACTCTCTCTCCCTCTCTCTGTTTCTGTATGTGACTCTCTCTCCTCTCTCTCTGTTTCTGTATGTGACTCTCTCTCTCCTCTCTCTGTTTCTGTATGTGACTCTCTCTCTCCTCTCTGTTTCTGTATGTGACTCTCTCTCTCTCTCTCTGTTTCTGTATGTGACTCTCTCTCTCTCTCTCTCTCTGTTTCTGTATGTGACTCTCTCTCTCTCTCTGTTTCTGTATGTGACTCTCTCTCTCCTCTCTCTGTTTCTGTATGTGACTCTCTCTCTCTCTCTCTCTCTCTGTTTCTGTATGTGACTCTCTCTCTCTATGTCTGTATGTCTCTCTGTTTCTGTATGTGACTCTCTCTCTCTCTCTCTGTTTCTGTATGTGACTCTCTCTCTCTCTCTCTGTTTCTGTATGTGACTCTCTCTCCTCTCTCTGTTTCTGTATGTGACTCTCTCCCCCTCTCTCTGTTTCTGTATGTGACTCTCTCTCTCCTCTCTCTCTCCTCTCTCTGTTTCTGTATGTGACTCCTCTCTGTTTCTCTCTCTCTCTCTCTGTTTCTGTATGTGACTCTCTCTCTCCTCTCTCTGTTTCTGTATGTGACTCTCTCTCTCCTCTCTCTGTTTCTGTATGTGACTCTCTCTCTCCTCTCTGTTTCTGTATGTGACTCTCTCTCTCTCTCTCTCTCTCTCTGTTTCTGTGACTGTGACTCTCTCTCTCTCTGTTTCTGTATGTGACTCTCTCTCTCTCTGTTTCTGTATGTGACTGTGACTCTCTCTCTCTCTGTTTTCTGTATGTGACTCTCTCTCTCTCCTCTCTCTCTGTTTCTGTATGTGACTCTCTCTCTCTCTCTGTTTCTGTATGTGACTCTCTCTCTCTGTTTCCGTATGTGACTCTCTCTCTCCTCTCTCTGTTTCTGTATGTGACTCTCTCTCTCCTCTCTCTGTTTCTGTATGTCTCTCTCTCTCTGTTTCTGTATGTGACTCTCTCTCTCTCTCTCTCTGTTTCTGTATGTGACTCTCTCTCTCTCTGTTTCTGTATGTGACTCTCTCTCTCTCTCCTCTCTCTGTTTCTGTATGTGACTCTCTCTCTCTCCTCTCTCTCTGTTTCTGTATGTGACTCTCTCTCTCTCTCTCTCTCTCTCTCTGTTTCTGTATGTGACTCTCTCTCTCCTCCTCTCTCTGTTTCTGTATGTGACTCTCTCTCTCCTCTCTCTGTTTCTGTATGTGACTCTCTCTCCTCTCTCTCTGTTTCTGTATGTGACTCTCTCTCTCTCTGTTTCTGTATGTGACTCTGTTTCTGTATGTGACTCTCTCTCTCTCTGTTTCTGTATGTGACTCTCTCTCTCTCTCTCTGTTTCTGTATGTGACTCTCTCTCTCTCTGTTTCTGTATGTGACTCTCTCTCTCTCTCTCTCTGTTTCTGTATGTGACTTTCTCTCTCTCTCTCTCTCTGTTTCTGTATGTGACTCTCTCTCTCTCTCTCTGTTTCTGTATGTGACTCTCTCTCTCTCTCTGTTTCTGTATGTGACTCTCTCTCTCTCTCTGTTTCTGTATGTGACTCTCTCTCTCTCTGTTTCTGTATGTGACTCTCTCTCTCTCTCTCTCTCTGTTTCCTCTCTGTTTCTGTTTATGTGACTCTCTCTCTCTCCTCTCTCTGTTTCTGTATGTGACTTTCTGTCTCTCTCTCTCTCTGTTTCTGTATGTGACTCTCTCTCTCTCTCTCTGTTTCCATATGTGACTCTCTCTCTCTCTCTGTTTCTGTATGTGACTCTCTCTCTCTCTCTCTCTGTTTCTGTATGTGACTCTCTCTCTCTCTCTCTGTTTCTGTATGTGACTCTCTCTCTCTCTCTCTGTTTCTGTATGTCTCTCTCCTCTCTCTGTTTCTGTATGTGACTCTCTCTCTCTCTCTCTGTTTCCGTATGTGACTCTCTCTCTCTCTCTCTCTGTTTCTGTATGTGACTCTCTCTCTCTCTCTCTGTTTCCGTATGTGACTCTCTCTCTCTCTCTGTTTCTGTATGTGACTCTCTCTCTCTCTCTCTCTCTGTTTCTGTATGTGACTCTCTCTCTCTCCTCTCTCTCTGTTTCTGTATGTGACTCTCTCTCTCTCCTCTCTCTGTTTCTGTATGTGACTCTCTCTCTCTGTTTCTGTATGTGACTCTCTCTCTCTCTCTCTGTTTCTGTATGTGACTCTCTCTCTCCTCTCTGTTTCTGTGTGTGACTCTCCTCTCTCTCTCTGTTTCTGTATGTGACTCTCTCTCCTCTCTCTGTTTCTGTATGTGACTCTCTCTCTCTCCTCTCTCTCTGTTTCTGTATGTGACTCTCTCTCTCCTCTCTGTTTCTGTATGTGACTCTGTCTCTCCTCTCTCTGTTTCCGTATGTGACTCTCTCTCTCTCTGTTTCTGTATGTGACTCTCTCTCTCTCCTCTCTCTCTGTTTCTGTATGTGACTCTGTCTCTCCTCTCTGTTTCTGTATGTGACTCTGTCTCTCCTCTCTCTGTTTCTGTATGTGACTCTGTCTCTCCTCTCTCTGTTTCCGTATGAGACTCTCTCTCTCTCTGTTTCTGTATGTGACTCTCTCTCTCCTCTCTCTCTGTTTCTGTATGTGACTCTCTCTCTCTCTCTCCTCTCTCTCTGTTTCTGTATGTGACTCTCTCCTCTCTGTTTCCGTATGTGACTCTCTCTCTCTCTCTGTTTCTGTATGTGACTCTCTCTCTCTCCTCTCTCTCTGTTTCTGTATGTGACTCTCTCTCTCCTCTCTCTGTTTCCGTATTTGACTCTCTCTCTCTCTCTCTGTTTCTGTATGTGACTCTCTCTCTCTCTCTCCTTTCTGTTTCCGTATGTGACTCTCTCTCTCTCTCTGTTTCTGTATGTGACTCTCTCTCTCTCCCTCTCTCTGTTTCTGTATGTGACTCTCTCTCTCTGTTTCCATATGTGACTCTCTCTCTCTCTGTTTCTGTATGTGACTCTCTCTCTCTCTCCTTTCTCTGTTTCCATATGTGACTCTCTCTCTCCTCTCTCTGTTTCCATATGTAACTCTCTCTCTCTCTCTCTCTGTTTCTGTATGTGACTCTCTCTCTCTCTCCTCTCTCTCTGTTTCTGTATGTGACTCTCTCTCTCTCTCTCTGTTTCTGTATGTGACTCTCTCTCCTCTCTGTTTCTGTATGTGACTCTCTCTCTCTCCTCTCTCTCTGTTTCTGTATGTGACTCTCTCTCTCTCCTCTCTCTCTGTTTCTGTATGTGACTCTCTCTCTCTCCTCTCTCTCTGTTTCTGTATGTGACTCTCTCTCTCTCCTCTCTCTCTGTTTCTGTATGTGACTCTCTCTCTCTCTCTCTCTCTCTCTGTTTCTGTATGTGACTCTCTCTCTCCTCTCTCTGTTTCTGTATGTGACTCTCTCTCTCTCTCTGTTTCTGTATGTGACTCTCTCTCTCTCCTCTCTCTCTGTTTCTGTATGTGACTCTCTCTCTCTCTCTCTCTGTTTCTGTATGTGACTCTCTCTCTCTCCTCTCTGTTTCTGTATGTGACTCTCCTCTCTCTCTGTTTCTGTATGTGACTCTCTCTCTCTCCTCTCTCTGTTTCTGTATGTGACTCTCTCTCTCTCCTCTCTCTGTTTCTGTATGTGACTCTCTCTCTCCTCTCTCTGTTTCCGTATGTGACTCTCTCTCTCTCCTCTCTCTCTGTATGTGACTCTCTCTCTCTCCTCTCTCTCTGTTTCTGTATGTGACTCTCTCTCTCCTCTCTCTCTGTTTCCTCTCTCTCTCTCTGTTTCTGTATGTGACTCTCTCTCTCTCCTCTCTCTCTGTTTCTGTATGTGACTCTCTCTCTCTCCTCTCTCTCTGTTTCTGTATGTGACTCTCTCTCTCCTCTCTCTCTGTTTCTGTATGTGACTCTCTCTCTCCTCTCTCTCTGTTTCTGTATGTGACTCTCTCTCTCTCTCTGTTTCTGTATGTGACTCTCTCTCTCTCCTCTCTGTTTCTGTGTGTGACTCTCCTCTCTCTCTCTGTTTCTGTATGTGACTCTCTCTCCTCTCTCTGTTTCTGTATGTGACTCTCTCTCTCTCCTCTCTCTCTGTTTCTGTATGTGACTCTCTCTCTCCTCTCTGTTTCTGTATGTGACTCTGTCTCTCCTCTCTCTGTTTCCGTATGTGACTCTCTCTCTCTCTCTGTTTCTGTATGTGACTCTCTCTCTCCTCTCTCTCTGTTTCTGTATGTGACTCTCTCTCTCTGTTTCCGTATGTGACTCTCTCTCCTCTCTGTTTCTGTATGTGACTCACTCTCTCTCCTCTCTCTGTTTCTGTATGTGACTCTGTCTCTCCTCTCTCTGTTTCCGTATGTGACTCTCTCTCTCTCTGTTTCTGTATGTGACTCTCTCTCTCCTCTCTCTCTGTTTCTGTATGTGACTCTCTCTCCTCTCTGTTTCCGTATGTGACTCTCTCTCTCTCCTCTCTCTGTTTCTGTATGTGACTCTCTCTCCTCTCTGTTTCCGTATGTGACTCTCTCTCTCTCTCTGTTTCTGTATGTGACTCTCTCTCTCTCCTCTCTCTCTGTTTCTGTATGTGACTCTCTCTCTCCTCTCTCTGTTTCCGTATTTGACTCTCTCTCTCTCTGTTTCTGTATGTGACTCTCTCTCTCTCTCCTCTCTCTCTGTTTCCGTATGTGACTCTCTCTCCTCTCTCTCTGTTTCCGTATGTGACTCTCTCTCTCTCTCTCTGTTTCTGTATGTGACTCTCTCTCTCCTCTCTCTCTGTTTCTGTATGTGACTCTCTCTCTCCTCTCTCTGTTTCCATATGTGACTCTCTCTCTCTGTTTCTGTATGTGACTCTCTCTCTCTCTCCTTTCTCTGTTTCCATATGTTACTCTCTCTCTCCTCTCTCTGTTATCATATGTGACTCTCTCTCTCTCTCTCTGTTTCTGTATGTGACTCTCTCTCTCTCTCCTCTCTCTCTGTTTCTGTATGTGACTCTCTCTCTCTCTCTCTGTTTCTGTATGTGACTCTCTCTCCTCTCTGTTTCTGTATGTGACTCTCTCTCTCTCCTCTCTCTCTGTTTCTGTATGTGACTCTCTCTCTCTCCTCTCTCTCTGTTTCTGTATGTGACTCTCTCTCTCCTCTCTCTGTTTCTGTATGTGACTCTCTCTCTCTCTCTCTCTGTTTCTGTATGTGACTCTCTCTCTCCTCTTTTTCTGTTTCCGTATGTGACTCTCTCTCTCTCTCTCTGTTTCTGTATGTGACTCTCTCTCTCTCTCCTCTCTCTCTGTTTCTGTATGTGACTCTCTCTCTCTCTCTCTCTGTTTCTGTATGTGACTCTCTCTCTCCTCTCTCTGTTTCCGTATGTGACTCTCTCTCTCTCCTCTCTCTCTGTATGTGACTCTCTCTCTCTCCTCTCTCTCTGTTTCTGTATGTGACTCTCTCTCTCCTCTCTCTGTTTCCGTATGTGACTCTCTCTCTCTCTGTTTCTGTATGTGACTCTCTCTCTCTCCTCTCTCTCTGTTTCTGTATGTGACTCTCTCTCTCTCCTCTCTCTCTGTTTCTGTATGTGACTCTCTCTCTCTCCTCTCTCTCTGTTTCTGTATGTGACTCTCTCTCTCTCTGTTTCTGTATGTGACTCTCTCTCTCTCTCTCTGTTTCTGTATGTGACTCTCTCTCTCCTCTCTGTTTCTGTGTGTGACTCTCCTCTCTCTCTCTGTTTCTGTATGTGACTCTCTCTCCTCTCTCTGTTTCTGTATGTGACTCTCTCTCTCTCCTCTCTCTCTGTTTCTGTATGTGACTCTCTCTCTCCTCTCTGTTTCTGTATGTGACTCTGTCTCTCCTCTCTCTGTTTCCGTATGTGACTCTCTCTCTCTCTGTTTCTGTATGTGACTCTCTCTCTCTCCTCTCTCTCTGTTTCTGCATGTGACTCTCTCTCTCTCTGTTTCCGTATGTGACTCTCTCTCCTCTCTGTTTCTGTATGTGACTCACTCTCTCTCTCCTCTCTGTTTCTGTATGTGACTCTGTCTCTCCTCTCTCTGTTTCTGTATGTGACTCTGTCTCTCCTCTCTCTGTTTCCGTATGTGACTCTCTCTCTCTCTGTTTCTGTATGTGACTCTCTCTCTCCTCTCTCTCTGTTTCTGTATGTGACTCTCTCTCTCTCTCTGTTTCTGTATGTGACTCTCTCTCTCTCCTCTCTCTGTTTCTGTATGTGACTCTCTCTCTCTCCTCTCTCTGTTTCTGTATGTGACTCTCTCTCTCTCCTCTCTCTGTTTCCGTATGTGACTCTCTCTCCTCTCTCTCTGTATGTGACTCTCTCTCTCTCTCTCTCTCTGTTTCTGTATGTGACTCTCTCTCTCTCTCTCTCTGTTTCTGTTCTCTGTTTCTGTATGTGACTCTCTCTCTCTCCCCTCTCTCTGTTTCTGTATGTGACTCTCTCTCTCTCCTCTCTCTCTGTTTCTGTATGTGACTCTCTCTCTCTCCTCTCTCTCTGTTTCTGTATGTGACTCTCTCTCTCTCTCTCTGTTTCTGTATGTGACTCTCTCTCTCTCTCTCTCTGTTTCTGTATGTCTCTCTCTCTCTCTGTTTCTGTGTGTGACTCTCTCTCTCTCTCTGTTTCTGTATGTGACTCTCTCTCTCTCTCTCTGTTTCTGTATGTGACTCTCTCTCTCTCTCTCTGTTTCTGTATGTGACTCTCTCTCCTCTCTGTTTCTGTATGTGACTCTGTCTCTCCTCTCTGTTTCTGTATGTGACTCTCTCTCTCTCTCTGTTTCTGTATGTGACTCTCTCTCTCTCTCTCTCTGTTTCTGTATGTGACTCTCTCTCTCTGTTTCCTGTGACTCTCTCTCCTCTCTGTTTCTGTATGTGACTCTCTCTCTCTCTCTCTCTGTTTCTGTATGTGACTCTGTCTCTCCTCTCTCTGTTTCTGTATGTGACTCTCTCTCTCTCTGTTTCTGTATGTGACTCTCTCTCTCTCTCTCTGTTTCTGTATGTGACTCTCTCTCCTCTCTGTTTCCGTATGTGACTCTCTCTCTCTCCTCTCTCTGTTTCTGTATGTGACTCTCTCTCCTCTCTGTTTCCGTATGTGACTCTCTCTCTCTCTGTTTCTGTATGTGACTCTCTCTCTCTCCTCTCTCTCTGTTTCTGTATGTGACTCTCTCTCTCCTCTCTCTGTTTCCGTATTTGACTCTCTCTCTCTCTCTGTTTCTGTATGTGACTCTCTCTCTCTCTCCTCTCTCTCTGTTTCCGTATGTGACTCTCTCTCCTCTCTCTCTGTTTCCGTATGTGACTCTCTCTCTCTCTCTCTGTTTCTGTATGTGACTCTCTCTCTCTCCTCTCTCTCTGTTTCTGTATGTGACTCTCTCTCTCCTCTCTCTGTTTCCATATGTGACTCTCTCTCTCTGTTTCTGTATGTGACTCTCTCTCTCTCTCCTTTCTCTGTTTCCATATGTTACTCTCTCTCTCCTCTCTCTGTTATCATATGTCTCTCTCTCTCTCTGTTTCTGTATGTGACTCTCTCTCTCTCCTCTCTCTCTGTTTCTGTATGTGACTCTCTCTCTCTCTCTCTGTTTCTGTATGTGACTCTCTCTCCTCTCTGTTTCTGTATGTGACTCTCTCTCTCTCCTCTCTCTGTTTCTGTATGTGACTCTCTCTCTCTCCTCTCTCTCTGTTTCTGTATGTGACTCTCTCTCTCCTCTCTCTGTTTCTGTATGTGACTCTCTCTCTCTCTCTCTCTCTGTTTCTGTATGTGACTCTCTCTCTCCTCTTTTTCTGTTTCGTATGTGACTCTCTCTCTCTCTCTGTTTCTGTATGTGACTCTCTCTCTCCTCTCTCTCTGTTTCTGTATGTGACTCTCTCTCTCTCTCTCTCTGTTTCTGTATGTGACTCTCTCTCCTCTCTCTGTTTCCGTATGTGACTCTCTCTCTCTCTCTCTCTCTCTGTATGTGACTCTCTCTCTCTCCTCTCTCTCTGTTTCTGTATGTGACTCTCTCTCTCCTCTCTCTGTTTCTGTATGTGTCTCTCTCTCTCTCTCTGTTTCTGTATGTGACTCTCTCTCTCCTCTCTCTCTGTTTCTGTATGTGACTCTCTCTCTCTCCTCTCTCTCTGTTTCTGTATGTGACTCTCTCTCTCTCCTCTCTCTCTGTTTCTGTATGTGACTCTCTCTCTCTGTTTCTGTATGTGACTCTCTCTCTCTCTCTCTGTTTCTGTATGTGACTCTCTCTCTCTCCTCTCTGTTTCTGTGTGTGACTCTCCTCTCTCTCTCTGTTTCTGTATGTGACTCTCTCTCCTCTCTCTGTTTCTGTATGTGACTCTCTCTCTCTCCTCTCTCTCTGTTTCTGTATGTGACTCTCTCTCTCCTCTCTGTTTCTGTATGTGACTCTGTCTCTCCTCTCTCTGTTTCCGTATGTGACTCTCTCTCTCTCTGTTTCTGTATGTGACTCTCTCTCTCTCTCCTCTCTCTCTGTTTCTGCATGTGACTCTCTCTCTCTCTGTTTCGTATGTGACTCTCTCTCCTCTCTGTTTCTGTATGTGACTCACTCTCTCTCTCTCTCTGTTTCTGTATGTGACTCTGTCTCTCCTCTCTCTGTTTCTGTATGTGACTCTGTCTCTCCTCTCTGTTTCGTATGTGACTCTCTCTCTCTCTGTTTCTGTATGTGACTCTCTCTCTCTCTCTCCTCTCTCTCTGTTTCTGTATGTGACTCTCTCTCCTCTCTGTTTCCGTATGTGACTCTCTCTCTCTCTCTCTGTTTCTGTATGTGACTCTCTCTCCTCTCTGTTTGTATGTGACTCTCTCTCTCTCTGTTTCTGTATGTGACTCTCTCTCTCTCCTCTCTCTCTGTTTCTGTATGTGACTCTCTCTCTCCTCTCTCTGTTTCCGTATTTGACTCTCTCTCTCTCTCTGTTTCTGTATGTGACTCTCTCTCTCTCTCCTCTCTCTCTGTTTCCGTATGTGACTCTCTCTCTCTCTCTGTTTCTGTATGTGACTCTCTCTCTCTCTCCTCTCTCTCTGTTTCTGTATGTGACTCTCTCTCTCCTCTCTCTGTTTCCATATGTGACTCTCTCTCTCTCTCTCTGTTTCTGTATGTGACTCTCTCTCTCTCTCCTTTCTCTGTTTCCATATGTGACTCTCTCTCTCCTCTCTCTGTTTCCATATGTGACTCTCTCTCTCTCTCTCTGTTTCTGTATGTGACTCTCTCTCTCTCTCCTCTCTCTCTGTTTCTGTATGTGACTCTCTCTCTCTCTCTGTTTCTGTATGTGACTCTCTCTCCTCTCTGTTTCTGTATGTGACTCTCTCTCTCTCTCTCCTCTCTCTCTGTTTCTGTATGTGACTCTCTCTCTCTCCTCTCTCTCTGTTTCTGTATGTGACTCTCTCTCTCCTCTCTCTCTGTTTCTGTATGTGACTCTTTCTCTCTCCTCTCTCTCTGTTTCTGTATGTGACTCTTTCTCTCTCCTCTCTCTCTGTTTCTGTATGTGACTCTCTCTCTCTCCTCTTTCTCTGTTTCTGTATGTGACTCTCTCTCTCTCCTCTTTCTCTGTTTCTGTATGTGACTCTCTCTCTCCTCTCTCTGTTTCCATATGTGACTCTCTCTCTCTCTCTGTTTCTGTATGTGACTCTCTCTCTCTCCTTTCTCTGTTTCCATATGTGACTCTCTCTCCTCTCTCTGTTTCCATATGTGACTCTCTCTCTCTCTCCTCTCTCTCTGTTTCTGTATGTGACTCTCTCTCTCTCCTCTCTCTCTGTTTCTGTATGTGACTCTCTCTCCTCTCTGTTTCTGTATGTGACTCTCTCTCTCTCTCTCCTCTCTCTCTGTTTCTGTATGTGACTCTCTCTCTCTCCTCTCTCTCTGTTTCTGTATGTGACTCTCTCTCTCTCCTCTCTCTCTGTTTCTGTATGTGACTCTTTCTCTCTCCTCTCTCTCTGTTTCTGTATGTGACTCTCTCTCTCCTCTCTCTGTTTCCGTATGTGACTCTCTCTCTCTCTCTGTTTCTGTATGTGACTCTCTCTCTCTCCTCTCTCTCTGTTTCTGTATGTGACTCTCTCTCTCTCTCTCTCTGTTTCTGTATGTGACTCTCTCTCTCTCCTCTCTGTTTCTGTATGTGACTCTCCTCTCTCTCTCTTTCTGTGTGTGACTCTCCTCTCTCTCTCTTTCTGTATGTGACTCTCTCTCCTCTCTGTTCCCGTATGTGACTCTCTCTCTTCTCTGTTTCTGTATGTGACTCTCTCTCCTCTCTCTCTGTTTCTGTATGTGACTCTCTCTCTCTCCTCTCTCTCTGTTTCTGTATGTGACTCTCTCTCTCCTCTCTCTCTGTTTCTGTATGTGACTCTCTCTCTCTCCTGTCTCTCTGTTTCTGTATATGACTCTCTCCTCTCTTTCTGTTTCTGTATGTGACTCTCTCTCTCTCTGTTTCTGTATGTGACTCTCTCTCCTCTCTGTTTCTGTATGTGACTCTCTCTCCTCTCTGTTTCTGTATGTGACTCTCTCTCCTCTCTCTCTGTTTCTGTATGTGACTCTCTCTCTCTCCTCTCTCTCTGTTTCTGTATGTGACTCACTCTCTCTCTCTCTGTTTCTATATGTGACTCTCTCTCTCCTCTCTCTCTGTTTCTGTATGTGACTCTCTCTCTCTCCTCTCTCTCTGTTTCTGTATGTGACTCACTCTCTCTCTCTGTTTCTATATGTGACTCTCTCTCTCCTCTCTCTCTGTTTCTGTATGTGACTCACTCTCTCTCTCTGTTTCTATATGTGACTCTCTCTCTCCTGTCTCTCTGTTTCTGTATATGACTCTCTCCTCTCTTTCTGTTTCTGTATGTGACTCTCTCTCTCCTCTCTCTCTGTTTCTGTGTGTGACTCTCTCCCCTCTCTCTGTTTCTGTATGTGACTCTCTCTCTCTCCTCTCTATCCTCTCTGTTTCTGTATGTGACTCTCTCTCTCCTCTCTCTCTGTTTCTGTATGTGACTCTCTCTCTCCTCTCTCTCTGTTTCTGTATGTGACTCTCTCTCTCTCCTCTCTCTCTGTTTCTGTATGTGACTCTCTCTCTCTCCTCTCTCTCTGTTTCTGTATGTGACTCTCTCTCTCTCCTCTCTCTCTGTTTCTGTGTGTGACTCTCTCCCCTCTCTCTGTTTCTGTATGTGACTCTCTCTCTCTCCTCTCTGTCCTCTCTGTTTCTGTATGTGACTCTCTCTCTCTCTCCTCTCTCTCTGTTTCTGTATGTGACTCTCTCTCTCTCTCCTCTCTATCCTCTCTGTTTCTGTATGTGACTCTCTCTCTCCTCTCTATCCTCTCTGTTTCTGTATGTGACTCTCTCTCTCTCTTGTGGTTGACTAGAAGGCAGAAACAGGGCACTCTTTCTCACATTGCTCATGTTTCTATTTTCTCTCTACCTGACTGTCATTTCCTTTGTCTGTCTTGAACTTCCTGCCCTGGGCTTTTTGTGCTCAATCTTCTAGACACCTTTGCAGCTGACCCAGCCCAGGGCACTGCATGCCAGGGCTGATGGGAAGGCCTAGCCAAGATTGGGAGAAACCATGCATGCGTCTTACTGTCCTCTCCATCGATTGGTTTGTTTATGCCTCACTCCAACCCCTGATAGGCCCACTCAATCAAGACTAAAACCTTGATGCCTTGTCAGGACAGTTTCTAAACTGTAGTTTGTTCCAGTCCAGTTTCCACGCTTTCATGTTTCAATGACTCAGAGACTACAGTGACCTTCGATACAAATTGAATCTTCTTCTCCCCATGTAAGGACCCTCGGATATGGTTGTAGCATCTGTTACAAGCAGCTTTATTGGGTTATAGGGGACTGTTGAAAGTGATTGTGATGAATGAATCAGGTCCCTCAGTATAGGTGGCGGTGGCCAAGCCAAAGTCTCCACTACACAGCCCCAGCAGCTGTTAGATGTCACTATGGCTCAGGGCTTTAACTGATTGGCTGGAGTCATGATTCTGAACAGCAGTCACAAAATGGCCGCCATTGGTCAGTTTAGGATAGGTGTGCATTAGTTGCTCTAGTGCAGTTGCAGCCTTTTGTGCTTCCTGAATGGGTCATGAGAGTTTAAGGACGTGAAATGGGTTTGAGTAGAAAAGTAAATGGTTTCTCTGAGGAGAAAAAAAAAGAAATTATTTCCAACTTTATATTTCACAGAACAAAGAGTTGTTACATTTTACACTCTCCCTGAGCAGATCATCTCATTTATGGAGCCATTCTTTATTGACTCCAGTTTGGTTGTAATATTCATGGCTCGTATACGTGTCAAAAACCAAGGTTCTTTCAATCCCAATTACCACAGACAAAGGCAGACAATATATTTATTTTTTCTTAGTATTAAAAGGGCGTTACAGGATAAAAGCAACACAGAATAAAACACAAGAACATGCCTGGGCACGCTCACACCACATGCACGCTAGAGTCCACAGTTGTTTAGCTTGGAGCATTCGCCGCTTCACCGTTGGCATCACAGGGTTCCGATGCAGTGGTCGTTGCCTTGGCAGCCTCGTCGTAGCAGGCCCTCGTCTGGAGACGGTGGAGAAAGCTTCATCAGTAACGTCATCAAATTTCAGGTCTGTTGTGCGCAAACTTGAACACTGTGGAAATTCTGTGCAACTTCCAGTGCGCATTTACTGTGAGCACTGAGGCTGTACCCGCTTTAAGGTACAGTTTTAAGTGTCCATGTACCAAAGTGACCTACCATCAAAAGCAATGGATAAAATGCATCCCATAACATTTTAACATGGAAATAGCTCTTCTATCATGCAGCCTACAGTAGCAGCCAAAGTGTGGTGTTCAATGTAGGCCTACATTCCATGAGACTTTTGAAAAAAAACATTAACCTGTTTAGCCACTTGTTCTTCAGACAAGGAGGTGACTGAAAATGTTGTTGTTAGATGCAACAAAAAAAAACTTTACAAAATAAAAATGCATTATCATTCCCATACCATTATTCCAGAGAATCAAACAAATGTATGCTACCCTCTGCCTATGGCTTGAATATGCTAAGTAGCCAAGTCTTAAAATACAACACTGCCCCTTTAAGACAAAAGAAAAGCTCTTTACTATTAGTTTTTCAAATATGTCTAGAAATCTGCACGTTTGGTGCTCTTGTAGGAAGCAATCAGTCCCCTATTGCTGACTCCCTGGGCTAATAACTCACTAACTAGCAAAGGAAATTAACTAAATGTGCACAGGTGGCTACATGCAGCTTTTGTTTGGATCTCAAAACAAGCGCTTCTACTACGGGCTACTCATGCTGAAAACACAGTCCAGTTCAAAGTAAATGGCACAAATGGCAGCTCAGATTTTTTTAAATGTCGCACAGGTCTGTGTAGAGTACGGGCTGAGTAGTGTGTGACAATGCAATAGAATCCTCCTAGAATCCTATGTGTTCTGTTTTGGTATGTTGCAACTCTAGAACCGTGCTCACCAACCTTTTCTGAGTCAAGATCACTTTGAGTCAAAATGCAGGCCGAGATCTACCGCTCCAAGTTTCTTTTTACATGACTTAAAAACAGTACTGTAGCAATGACTTTTGTGCAGTAAGTTATAGACCCAATACATAATAACTGCATATTGGCTTTGCTTGAATTGCACTTCCAATGCATTGTTGTTCGGGCCATTTTTTTACAATTGTATTTCAACATTTGAGGTAGGCTATATAATCACACAGGTAATAGATCCGTGGTTGTATTACTTGTGAAGCACAGCTGAGTGAGCATACATTCAAATCATGAGCTTTTTATTTTATTGGGCTGATGGTGCCTGCGTCTGATGCTTAGTCTCGGCGGAGGGAGAGAGCCACAGACTGAGGGCCTGCCTCTCAACACCCCACCTCTCCTCCTTTCCTCCACTGACCAAAAAGGGAGACCGTCTTCCAGCTGATGGTGTCGCACGGCATTATTTCTGCCTAATGCACAAATTCATGCTGTTACTCCTAGAGTATGAACAGAGAAATTGAAGAATTGCTGATAATAACAAGAACTCAAGCCTGTAGATACACTTTCAAATCAAATCAAATGTATTTATATAGCCCTTCGTACATCAGCTGATATCCCAAAGTGCTGTACAGAAACCCAGCCTAAAACCCCAAACAGCAAGCAATGCAGGTGTAGAAGCACGGTGGCTAGGAAAAACTCCCTAGAAAGGCCAAAATCTAGGAAGAAACCTAGAGAGGAACCAGGCTATGTGGGGTGGCCAGTCCTCTTCTGGCTGTGCCGGGTGGAGATTATAACAGAACATGGCCAAGATGTTCAAATGTTCATAAATGACCAGCATGGTCGAATAATAGTAAGGCAGAACAGTTGAAACTGGAGCAGCAGCATGGCCAGGTGGACTGGGGACAGCAAGGAGTCATCATGTCAGGTAGTCCTGGGGCATGGTCCTAGGGCTCAGGTCCTCCGAGAGAGAGAAAGAAAGAAGGAGAGAATTTCCTCCTCATTCATTACTGCTTCAGAGCTTGTTTTAGTGCTGAGTGGAAATGGGAAGAATGTGCATTTTAAAAGTGTTGAATACAAAGTCTTGACAGTGCTGAGTAAGAACGTAGACATGAACATATAAACAGCAGCTCTTTGCTGTATTCGTTGACAGTCTCTCTCTGGTCATGGTTTTAAACGTTTTGAAATCTCACAGTATCAATTTTGCTGGAGCTTTCTTTTATGCCTGCTAATTTACTGCAGACACGGTCATCTGAGCCATCCGATTGGCCAGCGGTAGGCCAACAGTGCACTTGATTTGCTATCTGGGCCCGCCAGGAAGGCAGAGTTTGCACCTTCAGACACCTGAAATGGTTCAAAAAGGCAACATTTAATCCACCCGGTGCACAGGACAGCTGAATCAGGTGCACCTTCAGACACAGGAAATGGTTCAAAAAGGCAACATTTAATCCACCCGGTGCACAGGACAGCTGAATCAGGTGCACCTTCAGACACAGGAAATGGTTCAAAAAGGCAACATTTAATCCACCCGGTGCACAGGACAGCTGAATCAGGTGCACCTTCAGACACAGGAAATGGTTCAAAAAGGCAACATTTAATCCACCCGGTGCACAGGACAGCTGAATCAGGTGCACCTTCAGACACAGGAAATGGTTCAAAAAGGCAACATTTAATCCACCCGGTGCACAGGACAGCTGAATCAGGTGCACCTTCAGACACAGGAAATGGTTCAAAAAGGCAACATTTAATCCACCCGGTGCACAGGGCAGCTGAATCAGGTGCACCTTCCTCCAACAGCCCAAGAACAACAAAAATAGGAACACAAGGCTTTATCATTGGGTTTTTTACAGAAATGTTTGGCGATCGACTAGGAATGTCTTGAAGATCGACCAGTTGATAGCGATCGACTAGGAATGTCTTAAAGATCGACCAGTTGATAGCGATCGACCGGTTGGTGACCACAGCTCTAGAAAATTGAGTGAAGTTCAATCTTATGTTTCTCTCTGTGGGCTGATGTTTCTGTGCGCACAGCTTGGTCACACTCATCCAGTCCCAGCCTGTCACAGCCTGTGTCACCTGTCCTCTTCCATTGCTAGCTTGAATCTTCTGAACAATGCTCCTCTCCTCTGGTGTGGGGGTTATGACTCAGGTCTAACTAACACTCCTTATCACAGCTAGACAAACACTGAAAAGGAGGTTAACCATTTCAAAGTAAAGGAAGTCGCTCAAATAAGGAAATAAGAAATAAACCGAAACACCACACGATAGGACACATATTTAAAGCCCTTCTAGGTTAATACATTCTAAATAAAGCACACATTGATGGAATAAAGTTGAAGGACTAAATTGAGTGACTTGCATTTCATCACCCAGACTAGTATGAGTAATTAGTACAGATTTGTGTCACTTTGAGACATGTTTGCAAACTGAAGAAGGGTTACAAAATAAATCAACCTTAAATGCAATAAACCGCTTCCTTAATAACTAATTGTTTTGTGAACGAATCCAAATACGCGACAGGCACTTGAAAGACGTACCTCACCAATTGTTTTACCTCATATTCATCATCTCCAGCACGTTCATACGAGTGTTTACTTTACAAACGGCATCCAAGTGTCCCTTTAAGCACATCATTTTTTTGTCTCTTTAACGAAGCTGCTCTGATTTAAGCACTGTCACAAAAAGTGAACTCTGGGCCAATTAGTAGATGAGGACAGATCACAGGCGGGCAGAGCAATCTGTAGATGCTGTTCAATGCCAACTCCACAACCAAGGAAGAGGAGGTGGAGAAATCGTGGGAGGATGGAGGAGAGGAGCTTATTTACTGTCCATCTTCTTTTTCCGGCAGCGCTCCGCAGCAGGCAGCTACAAAGGTCATTTGAGGTCAATCACAGCTCTAACAGATAGATTGTAGCTGCGCTGCTCGGTACAACCATCTTGTCAGGAAGGCAACTTCTGTTAGCGCGGCCGCTTGATTTGAACCAAGTGCTCCTTAACCTGCCTTTAAGCTATAATGGTAATTATCACTCTCTCTCTCACACACACACACACACACACACACACACACACACACACACACACACACACACACACACACACACACACACACACACACACACACACACAAACTGATGTCAGAAAACTGTGAAAGCGTGGTATTTTAAAGATGCCAAGTATATGCCATATCACCCCCCATCCGTGTGCAAGCTACAGTCTGTACAACTATGACATCATCTCCCATCGCTCCCACACATAAATTGATTACCTTAAAGACGTTCTCCAGCTCTTTGTTTTACTTTTACTGTTGGAAAGCGATATCCCAAATATAAAGTGGTGAGAACAAATTAGTGCAAATTAATTACTTAAAAATCATACAATGTGATTTTCTGGATTTTTGTTTTAGGTTCCGTCGCTCACAGTTGAAGTGTACCTATAATAAAAAATTACAGACCTCTACATGCTTTGTAAGTAGGAACACCTGCAAAATCGGCAGTGTATCAAATACTTGTTCTCCCCACTGTACATACAGTGAAGTACACACACTAAAAGGCAAAAAGAAAGATAAACACTGAAGCAGATGTCTGGCATGTGTCCTGGGATCCATCAACAGACTTATATCTCTCTGTGTAGCAAGGGACCGCCGTGTGTAAATGAGTCTCTGAGCGAGAACGCCACTGCTGCAGTTCCCCGAGTCTCTCATCAGATCAGTCACTTCTCCCTCTCTGTCCTTCAACTCCCTATCCATCCCTTCCTCTCCACGGGGTAGCATCCCCTTCTTTCTCTCTCCAGGCCCAGAGTACCTCTCCAGATCCCTCTCTTCTCCCTTTCCATCCCTCACCATCCCTCTCCTCTCCTTCTCTCCCCGGGGTGTCGTCCCCCTCTCCTCCCCCCTCGCTCTCTCTCTCCCTCTTGCACCCCAGGCTTTGGCTGTGATTATGATAGCCCTTAATTGTCCACTGGGAGTGGGACCAGGCCCATTAGCGCTAGATCAATCTGACTGGGGGATTAGATCACACATGCTGCTAGCTTAAGGGAGAATTGTTCATTTAAGTGTGTGTGTGCGCGTGTGTGTGTGACGAACTACTGCTGGCAATGGATTTCCCATCAGATCATTGGTTAGAAAAGTAATTGGGGCTCCCTAATATGAGAACGGTGGTATCTGTTCTGTATCTGTCACTGAAGGAGGCAGAGGGTTTGTAACTCAGTGATTTGACCACAATGTGCTGGGGTTACACGAAGCAACTTGGATGCAGCTATGTTGCTTTTTGGATTGCTTCATGCAACACCCCCAGCAACTGATAAGCAAATTCATCTGCAACTTGGTGGCATCCAGATCAGTTGCAAACGTTTCAACTTTTATGAAACTCGTTGCAAACAACTCAATCAAAACCAATGCTTTTGTTGCGTGATCCATTCGAAGGTACAGAACTCTGTCTGTCAGCGGGCTGCCTGTTGCTGCCGGAACCGCCATCAAGGTTGATAGAAGCGACATAGTTCGTTAAACGGGAGCTGTATAAATAGACATTGGCATCATGACGAGTAAAGGTTTATGTATGTGGTTTGGCTGTCAATACATTTCATTTTTAAAGTAAACCCAGACCAGTTTCAACTAGCTAGCCTAAGCTTAGTTAGTTGCTAGCCTAAGCTTAGTTAGTTGCGAGACTAAGCTTAGTTAGTTGCTACCTTGGTTAGTTAGTCGATAGCCAGCTAGAACAGTGCTGGCAGTTTCAATTTGGCTAGATACATTGTACAGACAGCATTTTTTTCTAAAACATCAACGAAAAGGTTTGATTAACAAATTATTTGTGAAAATCACAATGAGGTGATTTACCCAATAAATGACTTGGAGTTTACATATGGACTGTGCAACTCTTTTTATTTGTATAGCTTATTGAATCACTATGTAACGCAACAGATGCCATTGGTTTAGAATTTTCAAACCACAGTGTTGCATGCCATTTCAATGGCGTTTCAGTTGCTTGTGTATCAGCAAAGTTGATTGAAATGATGTCACTTGCAACTGCAACAAACATTTCTTGAGAAACTCCAGCCTACAGTCTCTCTTGACCTCTCAGTCTCTGTTCCTCACCACCTCTTATTTACTCCATCTACACCTCTATTCTCTGTCCCATTGGCTGCTTCATCTACACCTCTATTCTCTGTCCCATTGGCTGCTCCAGCTACACCTCTATTCTCTGTCCCTTTGGCTGCTCCATCTACACCTCTATTCTCTGTCCCATTGGCTGCTCCATCTACACCTCTATTCTCTGTCCCATTGGCTGCTCCATCTACACCTCTATTCTCTGTCCCATTGGCTGCTCCATCTACACCTCTATTCTCTGTCCCATTGGCTGCTTCATCTACACCTCTATTCTCTGTCCCATTGGCTGCTCCATCTACACCTCTATTCTCTGTCCCATTGGCTGCTCCATCTACACCTCTATTCTCTGTCCCATTGGCTGCTTCATCTACACCTCTATTCTCTGTCCCATTGGCTGCTCCATCTACACCTCTATTCTCTGTCCCATTGGCTGCTCCAGCTACACCTCTATTCTCTGTCCCATTGGCTGCTCCATCTACACCTCTATTCTCTGTCCCATTGGCTGCTCCATCTACACCTCTATTCTCTGTCCCATTGGCTGCTCCATCTACACCTCTATTCTCTGTCCCATTGGCTGCTTCATCTACACCTCTATTCTCTGTCCCATTGGCTGCTCCATCTACACCTCTATTCTCTGTCCCATTGGCTGCTTCATCTACACCTCTATTCTCTGTCCCATTGGCTGCTCCATCTACACCTCTATTCTCTGTCCCATTGGCTGCTCCATCTACACCTCTATTCTCTGTCCCATTGGCTGCTCCATCTACACCTCTATTCTCTGTCCCATTGGCTGCTCCATCTACACCTCTATTCTCTGTCCCATTGGCTGCTCCAGCTACACCTCTATTCTCTGTCCCTTTGGCTGCTCCATCTACACCTCTATTCTCTGTCCCATTGGCTGCTCCATCTACACCTATATTCTCTGTCCCATTGGCTGCTCCATCTACACCTCTATTCTCTGTCCCATTGGCTGCTCCATCTACACCTCTATTCTCTGTCCCATTGGCTGCTCCATCCATCTATTCTCTGTCCCATTGGCTGCTCCATCTCTATTCTCTGTCCCATTGGCTGCTCCATCTACACCTCTTCTCTGTCCCATTGGCTGCTCCAGCTACACCTCTATTCTCTGTCCCATTGGCTGCTCCATCTACACCTCTATTCTCTGTCCCATTGGCTGCTCCATCCACACCTCTATTCTCTGTCCCATTGGCTGCTTCATCTACACCTCTATTCTCTGTCCCATTGGCTGCTCCATCTACACCTCTATTCTCTGTCCCATTGGCTGCTCCATCCGCACCTCTATTCTCTATCCCTTTGGCTGCTCCATCTACACCTCTATTCTCTGTCCCATTGGCTGCTCCCATCTATTCTCTGTCCCACCTCTCTATTCTCTGTCCCATTGGCTGCTCCATCTACACCTCTATTCTCTGTCCCATTGGCTGCTCCAGCTACACCTCTATTCTCTGTCCCATTGGCTGCTTCATCTACACCTCTATTCTCTGTCCCATTGGCTGCTCCAGCTACACCTCTATTCTCTGTCCCTTTGGCTGCTCCATCTACACCTCTATTCTCTGTCCCATTGGCTGCTCCATCTACACCTCTATTCTCTGTCCCATTGGCTGCTCCATCTACACCTCTATTCTCTGTCCCATTGGCTGCTCCATCTACACCTCTATTCTCTGTCCCATTGGCTGCTCCATCTACACCTCTATTCTCTGTCCCATTGGCTGCTCCATCTACACCTCTATTCTCTGTCCCATTGGCTGCTCCATCTACACCTCTTCTCTGTCCCATTGGCTGCTCCAGCTACACCTCTATTCTCTGTCCCATTGGCTGCTCCATCTACACCTCTATTCCACCTCTATTCTCTATCCCTTTGGCTGCTCCATCTACACCTCTATTCTCTGTCCCATTGGCTGCTCCATCTACACCTCTATTCTCTGTCCCATTGGCTGCTCCATCTACACCTATATTCTCTGTCCCATTGGCTGCTCCATCTACACCTCTATTCTCTGTCCCATTGGCTGCTCCATCCGCACCTCTATTCTCTATCCCTTTGGCTGCTCCATCTACTCCTCTATTCTCTGTCCCATTGGCTGCTCCATCTACACCTCTATTCTCTGTCCCATTGGCTGCTCCATCTACACCTCTATTCTCTGTCCCATTGGCTGCTTCATCTACACCTCTATTCTCTGTCCCATTGGCTGCTCCATCTGCACCTCTATTCTCTGTCCCATTGGCTGCTTCATCTACACCTCTATTCTCTGTCCCATTGGCTGCTTCATCTACACCTCTATTCTCTGTCCCATTGGCTGCTTCATCTACACCTCTATTCTCTGTCCCATTGGCTGCTTCATCTACTCCTCTATTCTCTGTCCCATTGGCTCTCCATCTACCTCTATTCTCTGTCCCATTGGCTGCTCCATCTACACCTCTATTCTCTGTCCCATTGGCTGCTTCATCTACACCTCTATTCTCTGTCCCATTGGCTGCTTCATCTACTCCTCTATTCTCTGTCCCATTGGCTGCTCCATCTCCCATTCTCTGTTGGCTGCTCCATCTACACCTCTATTCTCTGTCCCATTGGCTGCTTCATCTACACCTCTATTCTCTGTCCCATTGGCTGCTTCATCTACACCTCTATTCTCTGTCCCATTGGCTGCTCCATCTACACCTCTATTCTCTGTCCCATTGGCTGCTCCATCTACACCTCTATTCTCTGTCCCATTGGCTGCTTCATCTACACCTCTATTCTCTGTCCCATTGGCTGCTTCATCTACACCTCTATTCTCTGTCCCATTGGCTGCTTCATCTACACCTCTATTCTCTGTCCCATTGGCTGCTCCATCTACACCTCTATTCTCTGTCCCATTGGCTGCTCCATCTACACCTCTATTCTCTGTCCCATTGGATGCTTCATCTACACCTCTATTCTCTGTCCCATTGGCTGCTTCATCTACACCTCTATTCTCTGTCCCATTGGCTGCTCCATCTGCACCTCTATTCTCTGTCCCATTGGATGCTTCATCTACACCTCTATTCTCTGTCCCATTGGCTGCTCCATCTACACCTCTATTCTCTGTCCCATTGGCTGCTCCATCTACTCCTCTATTCTCTGTCCCATTGGCTGCTCCATCTACACCTCTATTCTCTGTCCCATTGGCTGTTCCAGCTACACCTCTATTCTCTGTCCCATTGGCTGCTTCATCTACACCTCTATTCTCTGTCCCATTGGATGCTTCATCTACACCTCTATTCTCTGTCCCATTGGCTGCTCCATCTACACCTCTATTCTCTGTCCCATTGGCTGCTTCATCTACACCTCTATTCTCTGTCCCATTGGCTGCTTCATCTACACCTCTATTCTCTGTCCCATTGGCTGCTTCATCTACACCTCTATTCTCTGTCCCATTGGCTGCTTCATCTACACCTCTATTCTCTGTCCCATTGGCTGCTCCATCTACACCTCTATTCTCTGTCCCATTGGCTGCTTCATCTACACCTCTATTCTCTGTCCCATTGGCTGCTCCATCTACACCTCTATTCTCTGTCCCATTGGCTGCTCCATCTACACCTCTATTCTCTGTCCCATTGGCTGCTTCATCTACACCTCTATTCTCTGTCCCATTGGCTGCTCCATCTACACCTCTATTCTCTGTCCCATTGGCTGCTCCATCTACACCTCTATTCTCTGTCCCATTGGCTGCTCCATCTACACCTCTATTCTCTGTCCCATTGGCTGCTCCATCTACACCTCTATTCTCTGTCCCATTGGCTGCTCCATCTACACCTCTATTCTCTGTCCCATTGGCTGCTCCATCTACACCTCTATTCTCTGTCCCATTGGCTGCTCCATCTACACCTCTATTCTCTGTCCCATTGGCTGCTCCATCTACACCTCTATTCTCTGTCCCATTGGCTGCTCCATCTACACCTCTATTCTCTGTCCCATTGGCTGCTCCATCTACACCTCTATTCTCTGTCCCATTGGCTACTCCATCTGCACCTCTGTTCTCAATCTCGCTTCTGCCCTCTTTTCTCTCGTTCCCGTAGTTGACACTGTCCACTCTCCCTCAGGTCTTCTGATGGTGTGTTGGCGGTGGGGACAGTGTTGGTGAGCCGTGTGAACATGGGGGAGATGGAGGAGGGGGACTTGGATCACATCACGGCCGACGTGCAGCAGGCCCAGAAGGTGAGGACGTGTGTGTGTGTGTGTGTGTGTGTGTGTGTGTGTGTGTGTGTGTGTGTGTGTGTGTGTGTGTGTGCGTGCGTGCGTGCGTGCGTGCGTGCGTGCGTGCGTGCGTGCGTGCGTGCGTGCGTGCGTGCGTTCGTTCCCCTCCAGATATTTCGGCTAGCACTAATGCTTGCAGGATTAGTCTGTCACTGCTCAAGTGGCCCAATGAGATTCATCAAGCCCTTACAGCCCTTGGATCCTGTGTGTGTGCGGGGGGGTGTAAGAGAGGGTGAGAGTGGGATAGGGACTCTTAGATACTGAATATGTTTATCGTGTGTGCGTACGGCGTTTGCGTGTGTGTGGGGGAGAGAGAGAGCACAAGCCAGAGAAGCCATTGGCTCAGACAGCCTGAATGCTGTGTGTGATCATGTGCACAAAGAGCATTAAAGAATTAGAGAGAGGGAGCGTCATACATCCTTCTATTTGTGTGGGATAGTCGGCTAAACCCCATGACCTTATAGCCTTCCTACGAGACTCACCTCGTCTGAATAAATGGCATCTCCCTTGTGAGACCATTCCACCTACAATCAACTATGCTGATCCACCACGACATGCTACTCTGCACCATCTGAGAAACACAGGAATGAGAGCGAGGGAGAGATGATGTCTTCCTCTGAGATCGCCAGGTACCGGAAGAGTGCTCAAACGTCCTCCCAATGGGGTGTTTTCACACCAAAAACAAAGTTTATGTATGTACTTTTCCTTCATTTGACTAGTTATTCCACCCAATGGGAATATTGAGTTTAGTCTAAAATATAATAATATGTGTAGCATATAAGCACTGTACTTGCAACAAGATGTCAGGGTCTCACTTCTGTTTTCAATGTTTGTTTAGGTTTAGGCATTCAAATTAAATCAAATCAAATCAAATTGTATTTATATAGCCCTTCGTACATAATCTGATATCTCAAAGTGCTGTACAGAAACCCAGCCTAAAACCCCAAACAGCAAGCAATGCAGATGTTGAAGCACGTTGGCTAGGAAAAACTCCCTAGAAAGGCCAAAACCGAGGAAGAAACCTAGAGAGGAACCAGGCTATGTGGGGTGGCCAGTCCTCATCTGGCTGTGCCGGGTGGAGATTATAACAGAACATGGCCAAGATGTTCAAATGTTCATAAATGACCAGCATGGTTGAATAATAACAAGGCAGAACAGTTGAAACTGGAGCAGCAGCACAGTCAGGTGGACTGGGGACAGCAAGGAGTCATCATGTCAGGTCGTCCTGGGGCACGGTCCTTGGGCTCAGGTCCTCCGAGAGAGAGAAAGAAAGAGAGAATTAGAGAGAGCATATGTGGGGTGGCCAGTCCTCTTCTGGCTGTGCCGGGTGGAGATTATAACAGAACATGGCCAAGATGTTCAAATGTTCATAAATGACCAGCATGGTCAAATAATAGTAAGGCAGAACAGTTGAAACTGGAGCAGCAGCATGGCCAGGTGGACTGGGGACAGCAAGGAGTCATCATGTCAGGTAGTCCTGGGGCATGGTCCTAGGGCTCAGGTCAGTTGAAACTGGAGCAGCAGCATGGCCAGGTGGACTGGGGACAGCAAGGAGTCATCATGTCAGGTAGTCCTGGGGCATGGTCCTAGGGCTCAGGTCCTCCGAGAGAGAGAAAGAAAGAAGGACAGAATTAGAGAACGCACACATTCACACAGGACACCGAATAGGACAGGAGAAGTACTCCAGATATAACTAAATGACCCTAGCCCCCAGACACAAACTACTACAGCATAAATACTGGAGGCTGAGACAGGAGAGGTCAGGAGACACTGTGGCCCCATCCGAGGACACCCCCGGACAGGGCCAAACAGGAAGGATATAACCCCACCCACTTTGCCAAAGCACAGCCCCCACACCACTAGAGGGATATCTTCAACCACCAACTTACCATCCTGAGACAAGGCTGAGTATAGCCCACAAAGATCTCCGCCATGGCACAACCCAAGGGGGGGGCGCCAACCCAGACAGGATGACCACAACAGTGAATCAACCCACTCAGGTGACGCACCCCCTGCAGGGACGGCATGAGAGAGCCCCAGTAAGCCAGTGACTCAGCCCCTGTAATAGGGTTAGAGGCAGAGAATCCCAGTGGAAAGAGGGGAACCGGCCAGGCAGAGACAGCAAGGGCGGTTCGTTGCTCCAGAGCCTTTCCGTTCACCTTCCCACTCCTGGGCCAGACTACACTCAATCATATGACCCACTGAAGAGATGAGCCTTCAGTAAAGACTTAAAGGTTGAGACCGAGTTTGCGTCTCTGACATGGGTAGGCAGACCGTTCCATAAAAATGGAGCTCTATAGGAGAAAGCCCTGCCTCCAGCTGTTTGCTTAGAAATTCTAGGGACAATTAGGAGGCCTGCGTCTTGTGACCGTAGCGTACGTGTAGGTATGTACGGCAGGACCAAATCAGAGAGATAGGTAGGATCAAGCCCATGTAATGCTTTGTAGGTTAGCAGTAAAACCTTGAAATCAGCCCTTGCTTTGACAGGAAGCCAGTGTAGAGAGGCTAGCACTGGAGTAATATGATCCAATTTTTTGGTTCTAGTCAGGATTCTAGCAACCGTATTTAGCACTAACTGAAGTTCATTCCGACTGGTTAAGGTTTAGGATTGTGTTAAAACTGGAAAAAAAATGACTGCCCAGCACTGGGCTTGAACCCGCGATCCTCTGAACCGGAGCGCACGGTTTAAGATCCTCTATCCCCATCCACAAAGCCCTAGCAAGCCGCAAACCTACTTGATGGTAATATGCATTCACACTGCCCCAGTGGATGGTATTGAAGGCATCTCCCGACATCCTGGGGTCCTGGACAAATGTGGAATACTGAAGTTGATCTGGTGTGACCTGGCTGGTAGTTGTGCATGTATGAGGAGGCAGTCAAAATGGATCTGCGTACTGTAGAAATGATGTCTTTCTGAGAGGAGATAACATAACTCCGTAGCATAGGGTGTTCACTGACCCAGTCTAACTGTAGTCTGTTGACACTTCTCCTCGTTACCTTTGCGCTCTCTCTCTCTGTGTGTGTGTGTGTGTGTGTGTGTGTGTGTGTGTGTGTGTGTGTGTGTGTGTGTGTGTGTGTGTGTGTGTGTGTGTGTGTGTGTGTGTGTGTGTGTGTGTGTGTGACCACTGTGAGTAAATCAGTCACAGAGAGCAGTCTTATATAATTGACTGGGGCTCTAACATGGCTGGCTGCCTCTGGTTCCTGCTCTCTTTTGATGGTGTCGTGTGTGTGTGGACAATTTATCTTTTCACAGCCATTTTTGTATTGTTTTTCAGTTAAAACTGTAAGAAGAGTTTAATAAAACTTGAATTCCCGATACAACTGTGCTGCTGCCAGCAACAGTCGCGGTCTCACGCCGCGTCCCTCTCAGATGGCTCAGCGTTGCACCTGTACTACCATTACTCTACCTCAATCCCACCTCGCAAAGTTAGCAGTTCCTTCTCATTTAACAATGTATTGCCATACAGGACTCCACTGTTGTCGCTTGCCTTTCTCTGCCACTACAATGATGTGGTGGTAGAGAGTTGACTCCAAAATAATAGATTGCACGTTGACTCCGGGTTTCGACTTTCATTTCTGAGTGTCATGATTTTTTAAATTCTGTAGTTTTGGAATGGAGGAGACTGATTAGCTGACGTACTTCTGAGAACACAAACACTCACATCTTTCATAGCGAGCTAGCGAGGGACAGAGAGAGAGAGGGGAGGGGCACAGTATAGGCCCACCAGGCACACAGAACTAGGCCTATCTATCGGCTATCAAAAGCTGTATCTTGCTATTTCTTAGCTTGCAATGTCTCAGAGCTTCAGTAAAGCAAGACCAATCATCAATGAATAGGCTACGTTATTGAGATGAGTGAAATGCAACACTTCGCTCTCATGCAGTCACACACGGTCTCTGTTCGCTACCTTGTTTCACTATGTTCCCCTGACGTGAAGAAAGCTACCTTGTTTCACTATGTTCCCCTGACGTGAAGAAAGCTACCTTGTTTCACTATGTTCCCCTGACGTGAAGAAAGCTACCTTGTTTCACTATGTTCCCCTGACGTGAAGAAAGCTACCTTGTTTCACTATGTTCCCCTGACGTGAAGAAAGCTACCTTGTTTCACTATGTTCCCCTGACGTGAAGAAAGCTACCTTGTTTCACTATATTCCCCTGACGTGAAGAAAGCTACCTTGTTTCACTATATTCCCCTGACGTGAAGAAAGCTACCTTGTTTCACTATGTTCCCCTGACGTGAAGAAAGCTACCTTGTTTCACTATATTCCCCTGACGCAAAGAAAGCTACCTTGTTTCACTATGTTCCCCTGACGTGAAGAAAGCTACCTTGTTTCACTATATTCCCCTGACGTGAAGAAAGCTACCTTGTTTCACTATGTTCCCCTGACGTGAAGAAAGCTACCTTGTTTCACTATGTTCCCCTGACGTGAAGAAAGCTACCTTGTTTCACTATATTCCCCTGACGCGAAGAAAGCTACCTTGTTTCACTATGTTCCCCTGACGTGAAGAAAGCTACCTTGTTTCACTATATTCCCCTGATGTGAAGAAAGCTACCTTGTTTCACTATATTCCCCTGACGCGAAGAAAGCTACCTTGTTTCACTATGTTCCCCTGACGTGAAGAAAGCTACCTTGTTTCACTATGTTCCCCTGACGTGAAGAAAGCTACCTTGTTTCACTATGTTCCCCTGACGTGAAGAAAGCTACCTTGTTTCACTATGTTCCCCTGACGTGAAGAAAGCTACCTTGTTTCGCTAAATTCCACTTTTTTCGCAAAAGTAGCAGTCCTAGTAATTGGTAAAGTGTATTTCTGATGGTTTGTCAGCCTCGATGCCACTGACAGAGAGGCCTGAAAACTGTTGGTTGTCACTGGCACTTTGATGTCTTATCCCGCACGCATCATCAAAAAGGGACATTCAGCAGCTGTGATGGGAAGATACTCATTATCAAAGGGGACGGTGACAAACACATGGAGCGTTCTTGAGTGACGGAGGATCTGTCTGTCTGTCTCTGTCTGTCTGTCTCTGTCTGTCTGTCTGTCTGTCTGTCTGTCTGTCTGTCTGTCTGTCTGTCTGTCTGTCTGTCTGTCTGTCTGTCTGTCTGTCTGTCTGTCTGTCTGTCTGTCTGCATATGTGTTTAGCTTCACCTGTCATTTACCTCCTGCTGTCCCAAAAAACACTGAGCTAAATTAAAATGTATTTAAAGAGCAAAGACATGCTGAACCAACAACATGTCTTGCTAGACGTGGCCCCGCCCCGCTGCTCAGAGAAAACACTTCAATGTACATTCATATGTGTGTGTTTGATGGTAGAGATTTGACATCAAACATCTCTCTCTCTCTCTCTTCTTTCCACAGTGCACCTTAGTTTGTGAGTCATCGCAGGGAACCCAGAACGACAAAGATAATAGCCCCCTGACGGGTGCTGGTAAGTTCAACTACGCTTGTTCCTTCTACCTTTAAACACCTATAATTTAACTGCTGACTTCCATCGTCATGGCAACCCTGTAATCAGTGGGAAGAGCTTTAAGGCTAATTTCATCCCCTCTAATTTGACTCCCCTTCCTCCCCCTGTCTAACCAATCACCCCAATCTCTCCTAGTGAAATTAGTTTATTACTGAAAAGATTTCTCCAGTTTTTTTGCTTTTTCTCTTAACAAAACCTATTACACCCCTGTAATTACCATGACCTAGTGTTACCCCCAAAAGCAGCTTGAAATTGACATAGTGTAATCAAGTGATCCATTAAGTTAACCCCCGTATACTTCTTGGTTTTCTCATTGGAAAGTGCGCCGCCCTTGACTAACCTTCTCCCGCCAAAGAGATTTGAAGTCTCAATGGGGCTACCCAGTTTGATTAAAGAACTCATATTATTCATTCTCAGATCAAAACGGGAAGCCTTGGTTTAAGTAAGTAAAGGGAGGGAGAGCCAGTTGACAGTGGAAAAGGTGTGAGACTTGGCCAACGGTGGCTCTAATGGAATCCAACCCTTTGTAACCTTTTATTCATTATCTACAGCACCATACCAGTGTCTCCGATGACATCATAGTGGGACCTTTTCTTCTTTTCTATTTGACTACCAAATGTAGAAAATGCCTTTTTCAAACATCTAGACACTGGTATGGGTGCAGGACAGGACTAATATGATGTACAAAAAATATATATACAAAATGGTGAAGTGCCCCTTTAAAGCAGGTAATTATATCCCCAGACAAGGTGAAAGTCCGCCTGCCTCCCTTGGCTGCTCCAGTCCTGGTTCTGTATCTGTTCTGAGTGGACTGGCTGGAGAGGCAGACAAGCGGAAGCGACGCCACGTCGATCCTGTGATACCAATTAAGGGAGAAGCCCCCCGAATGGCGCAACACACTTCGCTTGTTACTCGATCACTGGGAGCGGGGAGAATCGAGCAGAAACACCAGGAGTGAGGAAAAAGAGAGAGGGAACGAGGGAGGAGGAGAAGGAGAGACTTGAGAAGGTCACTGCTCCCTGCTGCGTTGGGAATATAAAGCCCTTCTTTCCCTTTTCTCATCACTCGTTCCTCTCCAGAGGGGAAAAGAAACCCTTCTGAGTCTCCAACTCCATCCTGCTCTTCTTCTATGCTTTCTTTTTTTCTTTCCCTTCCTCATTATCGTATCCCGGTACTTTCTAGAAAGTCTTATCTTCGTCTTTTTCTCTGTCTCTATTTCCGTCCTCAGCGTGTGTTGGTATGACTTTCCCTACAGCTCTGTTCTCTATACCCGTCGTCATTGTCACTATCTGTCGCAATTAGCTAGCGAGAGGCAGGCACCAGGGGGCTGTGCCACCCGTCTTCCTGCGCGGGGTGGGTCCCATCACTATAACATGCTCCCCGCAGACTTAGAGAGATTGTAGTCAAATGCAATTTAGCCATTCACTTGTATTACCTTTCAGAGGGGGGAGAGCGGAGAAGGATGCACACACACACATTCACACAAACACACACACAATACACACACACCGGAGGGGGGGGGGATGCCCGGGGAAGAAGTAATTTCCTTAAGAGGTGTGGGGAGAGGAGGAAGGAGCAATCTGATTGGCCTTCAGATTAGCGTGGCGGCGGGGGGAGGTCAGAGGTTAATCTGCTCCTTCGACCGTGTCCGCTGCAAGGGGGAAGTACCAGTCATCCCTTCATCTCGCTCTCAATCTGTCCCTCTCACCTCTCCCTCTCTCTTTTTAACTCTGACTTACTCTTTGAAATGCCCTCTAGAATCCTGTCCCTCTCACCTCTCCCTCTCTCTTTTTAACTCTGACTTACTCTTTGAAATGCCCTCTAGAATCCTGTCCCTCTCACCTCTCCCTCTCTTTTTAACTCTGACTTACTCTTTGAAATGCCCTCTAGAATCCTGTCCCTCTCCACACAGCAGCAGCAACAGTGTCATTTAATAATCCAAGATCAAACTCTCCATTTCAAATCAGAGCTGTACTTTTTCATTTGATGTAATCATGAATATAATGATTATGAAAAAATAATGGCTTAAAAAGCCTCGGAGGAAGTTTCCGCACCTATTTCGAGTAATTCCTGTCCTAGAAAGAAAATCCTTGTTTTAGGCTCCACCTCGAAGACTGACGCAGGCTGCTAATACATATTCAGGAATTGGGGGTGGGACCGTTGTGGTGATTTCTAGGTGTAGCAGAGAAATGACAACAAATAGGCCACTGACTGACAGCTGTCAGTGTAATTAGCTAGCATGCTAAGCTAACCTTAGCCAGCTTAGTCGATTTCTACTGGTGTGGGAGTTTAACCCTTTCTTATTTTTCACTTTTCACACTATTGTGTTGATTGCCGACCTCAGCCATACTCTACCAGATCAGATATCATCTTTTTCACATGGTCCTCTCTAGCCTGGTTCCAGTAACTATGGTGGATGGGCTTGGCTCTAGTCTGTCCTAGCCAACCTTCCAGGGGCCTGATTCCTACCTCTCTGACTGTCCTTGACACTGAACTGAACACCACATTACTTCCCACCCCAGAGCCTCTAGTAAAAGTCACCTCTGACACTTTATCCGCCAATTAGAAGGTCTCTCCACTGCCACACCTCTCCTCCTCTCCTCTCCTCTCCTCTCCTCCTCTCCTCTCCTCTCCTCTACTCTCCTCTACTCTCCTCTAACTCTCCTCTCCTCTACTCTCCTCCCCTCCTCTCCTCTCCTCTCCTCTCCCTCCTCTCCACTGCCACACCTCTCCTCCTCTCCTCTCCTCCTCTCCCTCTCCTCCTCTCCTCTCCTCTCCCTCTCCTCCTCTCCACTGCCACACCTCTCCTCTCCTCCTCTCCCTCTCCTCCTCTCCCTCTCCTCTCCTCCTCTCCTCCTCTCCTCTCCTCCTGCCCTCTCCTCCTCCTCCTCCTCTCCTCTCCTCCTCTCTCTCCTTCCTCTCCTCTCCCTCCTCTCTCCACTGCCCTCACCCTCCTCTCCTCTCCTCCTCTCCCTCTCCTCTCCTCTCCTCCTGTCCTCTCCTCCTCTCCCCTCTCCTCTCCTCTCCTCCTCTCCTCTCCTCTCGTGTAGCTTTTTTGGAAGCATTACACATCTTGAAGCCTCCGTCTTCAATGGTGAAGTCTCTTCTACTACTATCGGAGCGCTACAGCTTATTACTATTGAGTGACTTCCTTCCAGAACGTGAGCAACGGCAGCGAACTGCGAATAGCTGTTTGAGGCGTACGGCTTTTTCCGGCTTTCTCGCCCAGCGACTGCCAGCACACTGATAAGAGTATTAAAGCTGTTTTTTGGTTGCCGCGTGATTGCTGCTAATAGCCACTCTAGGAAGAAAAAGGAAGAGGAGTGGAAGGGTTGAATTTGAATGGGGTTTAATAGGAGAAGATGGTGAGGCAAAGCTTGGGGAGTCAACCATCTTCCCTTTCCTTCACTGCTCTATCATAAACAAATCATTCAAATGGGAATCAAATCCAATGAAGGAATTGTTTAATAATGAAATAATCATTTAATGGGCTGACCTGAGATCTCTTATATTCTTCATTTTCTAAGTCTTTGAGAGAGAGAGATGGAGAAAGAGCGATAGAGAGTGAGAGAGAGAGATGGAGAAAGAGCGATAGAGAGAGAGAGAGAGAGATGGAGAAAGAGCGATAGAGAGAGAGAGAGAGATGCGGCTCTTGGAAGATGAGGCAAGCAGCAACCTTATCTATCGCAGACACTGTTATTGATTATGGGATTTCATTTGCAGCACATGCCACATGAAAATATGTTTTTTGAAGGGTTTGAGTTTTGTCTTTGGATTTTTCCTCGGTATCAAAGTTTGTTTAGAACCAAACCACATCGTCTGGTTGATGTTTGTGAAACGTCTTTGTCTTTGAAGGTGTATGTGATCATTTTCAGTATATCGTGATGGTTGATACTGTATGTCTCGGTTTCTCTCTCCTTCTACCTCTCTCCATCTTTATCCCCCCCTTTACCACCTCTCCCTTCCTCTTCCTCTCCCTTCGCCCAACGCCCTCTCACCCTCTGTCCCTCCCCTCTCTCTCTCTCTCTCTCTCTCTCTCTCTCTCTCTCTCTCTCTCTCTCTCTCTCTCCCTCTTTCTACCCTCCTCCCTCTCTCTCTCTCTCCCTCCCTCTCCCTCCCTCTCTCCCAGTCTTTAAGAACCCGGTTTGTAAGGTCTACAAGTTCCAGACGGTGGATAGTAAATGGATGCTGGTGAGAGAACAGATGGAGGAGTGTACTCTGTCCTTCAGCATCCCCAGACAGCTCCTCCACCTCTACATCCAGGAAGACATGAGGAGGTAAGCAAAAGCAAAACCTGACCCTGGATCAGTATTACATATGGGATAATGACTTGTCTTTATAAGCACAGTGATTTGTGAGAATTTAAACAGCAGCTGATCGAGGATCAGGTAAGGCCAAATTTAACCACTGGAGGTAGACATCAACACTGACATCGGATCAGTGCATAGGGAGAGCACAGACCTGTAACAGCCTTACTCTAAGCCTAAATCTAACCACTAGGAGGTACATTGCATTCATTTGAATAGGGAGACTATAGGTCTGGGCCTGCCTACATTAACAGGCCTATTTCAGAGATGTAAATGGTTGTTTAAGAGCTATACTTAGAGAGGATTGAATTATTCAGGTATGTTTAACACTTCAAAAGGAGATTGTTGTACACCTGCATACTAGTCAACCAGCAACACACACACACACAGATGTACACTTGCATACAGGCACACAGACGTTTGCACACGCACACACACACACATGCAGAGAGGGACACAGAGAGAGAGAGAGAGATATACACACACACCAACTCCCCCCAACACTGCGTTGTTCTGAACCAAAGTCCTGGAGCTTTATCGTGCTGAGAGTGGCTTTGAAGAAGATTAAGGTATTGTGTCGCTAATTGACTCTGCTCTTGATCTTGTTAGCTAATTAGTGGTCAAAGTGGCCACAAGATGATGAGGAAAAAGGGATGTGTATTGTAACCAAAATGATTCCAGATGACGTTTGAATCCCCCAGAATGTTCCTAGTGCAGTGTTAATGGGACATTATACTCAACAGACATTCAAGTTTGTCAGATGTTTTCATACCTCAATAGTAGTCTGATGATTTTGACATCTGGAAACATCTGACAAAATTAGATTTGGGAGTTTAATGTCCCTTCTTTAACCACAGTTAACCCTCATTAACCGTCAGTTAACCCTCATTAACCACAGTTAACCCTCATTAACCACAGTTAACCCTCTTTAACCACAGTTAACCCTCTTTAACCACAGTTAACCCTCATTAACCGTCAGTTAACCCTCATTAACCGTCAGTTAACCCTCATTAACCACGGTTAACCCTCATTAACCACAGTTAACCCTCATTAACTACAGTTAACCCTCATTAACCGTCAGTTAACCCTCATTAACCACGGTTAACCCTCATTAACCACAGTTAACCCTCATTAACTACAGTTAACCCTCATTAACCACAGTTAACCCTCATTAACCGTCAGTTAACCCTCATTAACCACAGTTAACCCTCATTAACCACAGTTAACCCTCATTAACTACAGTTAACCCTCATTAACCGTCAGTTAACCCTCATTAACCACGGTTAACCCTCATTAACTACAGTTAACCCTCATTAACCACAGTTAACCCTCATTAACCGTCAGTTAACCCTCATTAACCACAGTTAACCCTCATTAACCACAGTTAACCCTCTTTAACCACAGTTAACCCTCATTAACCACGGTTAACCCTCATTAACCACGGTTAACCCTCATTAACCACAGTTAACCCTCATTAACTACAGTTAACCCTCATTAACCGTCAGTTAACCCTCATTAACCGTCAGTTAACCCTCATTAACCACAGTTAACCCTCATTAACCACAGTTAACCCTATTTAACCACTGTTAACCCTCATTAACCGTCAGTTAACCCTTCCTTGGCAGGTCCAGGCTTGCCATTGTACTCAATAAAGGAAAGGTTAAGATCCTGCCAGTGAATAGATTATCCTAATCAGTTTATAAGAGAGAAGCCACTGTGATGGGTAAGAGGATCTAAGTGTTCTCTTCCCTCAGGGGCCCTATGAGCGTCTGTCAGGACAGATCGTTCCTCAACACGCCCGCCGTCACACGCCCGCCGTCTTCTAGCAATCCCTCATAATCCCCCGCCCGTCATATAGTCCCAAGCGGTCGATCTCATGGTCAGCGGCAGTATCCCAAATGGCTCCCTATTCCCTTCATAGTGCCCTACGAGCCCTGGTCAAAAGTAGTGCACTTTAAAGGATAGGCTTCCATTTGGAACAGATGGAGTGTCCCCATCGGCCCACTAGTTTGGAATCCCAAATCATTAAACTAGATTAGAACATTCTCAGACCAAGGTTTCCCTCAAGTTCTAGATTAGAACATTCTCAGACCAAGGTTTCCCTCAAGTTCTAGATTAGAACATTCTCAGACCAAGGTTTCCCTCAAGTTCTAGATTAGAACATTCTCAGACCAAGGTTTCCCTCAAGTTCTAGATTAGAACATTCTCAGACCATGGTTTCTCTCAAGTTCTAGATTAGAACTTTCTCAGACCAAGGTTTCCCTCAAATTCTAGATTAGAACATTCTCAGACCAAGGTTTCCCTCAAGTTCTAGATTAGAACATTCTCAGACCAAGGTTTCCCTCAAGTTCTAGATTAGAACATTCTCAGACCAAGGTTTCTCTCAAATTCTAGATTAGAACTTTCTCAGACCAAGGTTTCCCTCAAGTTCTAGATTAGAACATTCTCAGACCAAGGTTTCCCTCAAGTTCTAGATTAGAACATTCTCAGACCAAGGTTTCCCTCAAGTTCTAGATTAGAACATTCTCAGACCAAGGTTTCCTTCAAGTTCTAGATTAGATCATTCTCAGACCAAGGTTTCTCTCAAGTTCTAGATTAGATCATTCTCAGACCAAGGTTTCTCTCAAGTTCTAGATTAGAACATTCTCAGACCAAGGTTTCCCTCAAGTTCCCGCCATTAAAAGCTCTTATTTAAGCCTTGTTATTATCTGATCTATTGCCTCTAGACTCTAACCTCTCTTCATACTTGCAGTCTGAGTAGAACAATACTTTAAAGCTAGAGTCTGAGATCCCTTCATTGAAAGCTGCCGCAGTCATCCCCCTCTTCAAAGGAGTTTAGACACCCTGGACCCAAACTGCTATAGACCTATATCCATCCTGCCCTGCCTATCTAAGGTCTTCGAAACCCAAGTCAACAAACAGGTCACTGACCATCTGAATCCCACCGTACCTTTGTTCCGCTGTTAATCTGGTTTACAAACCGGTCAGTAAAACACCTCAGCCACACTCAAGGTACTAAATGATATCAGTTAACGCCATCATAAAAGACAGTACTGTGCAGCCGTCTTCATTAAATCGTTAAGGCTTTAAGGACTCTGTCAATCACCAAATTCTTATCGGCAGACTCAACAGCCTCGGTTTTCGGATGACTGCCTTGCCTGGTTCACCATTACTTTGCAGACAGAGTTCAGTGTGTCAAATCAGAGGGCATGCTGTCCGGTCCTCTGGCAGTCTCTATGGGGTGCCACAGGGTTCAATTCTCAAGACTCTTTTCTCTGTATATATCAATGATGTTGCTCTTGCTGCGGGCGATTCCCTGATCCACCTCACGCACACGACACCATTCTATATACACGGCCCGTCATTGGACACTGTGCTATCAAACCTCCAAACGAGCTTCAATGCCATACAGCACTCCTTCCGTGGCCTCCAACTGCTCTTAAACGCGAGTAAAACCAAATGCATGCTTTTCAACCGATCGCTGCCTGCACCCGCATGCCCGACTAGCATCACCACCCTGGATGGTTCCAACCTTGAATATGTGGACATCTATAAGTACCTAGGTGTCTGGCTAGACTGCAAACTCTCCTTCCAGACTCACATCAAACATCTCCAATCAAAAATCAAATCCAGAGTCGGCTTTCTATTCCGCAACAAAGCCTCCTTCACTCACGCTGCCAAGCTTACCCTAGTAAAACTGACTATCCTACCGATCCTCGAGTTCGGCGATGTCATCTACAAAATGGCTTCAACACTCTACTCAGCAAACTGGATGCAGTCTATCACAGTGCCATCCGTTTTTCACTCAGCACCTTATCACCCACCACTGCGACTTGTATTCTATCATCGGCTGGCCCTCACCATATTGAACTCGCCAGACCCACTGGCTCCAGGTCATTTACAAGTCCATGCTAGGTATAGAACGCCTTATCTCATTTCACTGGTCACGATGGCAACACCCATCCGTAGGCATAGCTCCAGCAGGTGTATCTCACTGATCATCCCTAAAGCCAACACCTCATTTGGAACCTTTCGTTCCAGTACTCTGCTGCCTGTGACTGGAACATTCTCAGACCAGGTTTCCCTCAAGTTCTAGATTAGAACTTTCTCGCTGAAGTTGGAGACTTTTATCTCCCTCACCAACTTCAAACATCAGCTATCCGAGCAGCTAACCGATCGCTGCAGCTGTACATAGTCTATAGGTAAATAGCTCACCCTTTTTCACCTACCTCATTCCCATACTGTTTTTATACTGTTTTTATTTATTTACTTTTCTGCTCTTTTGCACACCAATATCTCTACCTGTACATGCCCATCTGATCATTTATCACTCCAGTGTTAATCTGCAAAATTGTATTATTCGCCTACCTCCTCATGCCTTTTGCACACATTGTATATAGACTGCCCATTTTTTCTCTGTGTTATTGACTTGCTAATTGTTTACTCCATGTGTAACTCTGTGTTGTCTGTTCACACTGCTATGCTTTATCTTGGCCAGGTCGCAGTTGCAAATGAGAACTTGTTCTCAACTAGCCTACCTGGTTAAATAAAGGTGAAATAAAAAAATAAAAAAATAAAAAAATAAAAAAATTGAAAGTATAACAAAGCCCTCACCCCACCTCTGTTTAGGTAAATAGCTACGGGATGGAGAAATGTAACGACTCTTAAATTCATAGCTATGGATGCAAGGACTGACCCTCCATATTTTGGAGGCAAGGACTGACCATAAAAATGATAGTGTTTTGAGGCTGTACAGCGTTTGTTTATGTTTACATTGTTTACAAACATTGGAGTAAAACAAGCGGAT